>NW_015112871.1:516870-526658 GCF_001443285.1 Poecilia latipinna | reverse complement strand
TCTTTTCAGATTTATTCATTATGAAATCTAATGTGTATTTAGGGATGGGCTGGTTAGAAAAATCAAAAACTAATCCTACCATTGCTAAAATGACTGAATATTATATATATATATATATATGTATTTATTGGACTAATGTAAACATTTAGACTAAATTATCTCAATTTAATAGTTTTTGAGGGAGTGTATTTGTTGTCCATATTTCCACCTGTCTTTACGTTTGTCCATCAGTTTTGTCTGTTTTTCTGTCCATTTTTTTTTCCCCCATTCATGTCCGTTCATCCATTTGTCTGTATGATGTGACCGTTTGGCCACCTCGGTTTGTCCGTCTGTCCACAATCCTTACATTACCCGTTTCTGTTGATTCATTTGTCAACCAATGACATTGCACCGTGGTTTTTAATTGAAGGGACGTTTTGATGGAAAATTTAGACGCAATACTAATTTTTGAAAACATTAGTTTACCTTGATACTGGGAGCTGCCCTATTTGGTTAAATTCTGTTTATTTATTTCTTACAAAAAAAGTAATTTCAATTCAGTCATACATGCATTCTACTTATTCCAGTTGTTGAAGTTTAAGAAGTTACTATCTAAGAAAACCCAGCAGATTGCATCGGGTCGTCATGAAAATGTTTAGTTTTTCTTCAGACGGACCAAATTGGTTAATAAACTCACCTCTGCTTGAACCGTGTGGTCATCCTTTGTCTCCAATCTAATGAAATATGAAAAAAAAAAAAAACTGGCAATATATCTGCTGTATCAACCTCAAATGTTATTACAATTAATTTTGGACTTTGTTTTAAGAACCAACCCTAATCCCGCTGCTTCTGCTCTGATTGATGTTGGCGCTACACATGTTGGATGGAGAGCGTTGACCTCCGTTTAACCGAATGTTTCCTTCCTCCCGTTTCAATCCCATAATCCGGCTGGAAACCTCTTGCCCTTGTGCCACTTGTTTAGAGAGTAATGAGGTTTAGGGACCCAGATAAACCCTGGATTACAGCTTTGCGGGATGGTTTAAATGTTGTCGGTTTATAACCAGACTTCTAATGCAGCGTCTAAATACTCGCCGCATATGGTCGGCTCTGCTGCGCTCGGCCTTATGTAAACACGCTTCCTTTTGTCGACGCGCTCTGCGCTCCTCAAAAGGGCGCGGGGTGTTTCTGGGCCGACAGATGTTTCATGTCGATGTGCTTTAGCTGTGCGCTATAAATCTAACGCACTTCAATCCAAAATGAAGCCGGAGTTTAGGCTGAACCTTGTTTAACCTCACACGGTTAATCTCAGAGGTCAAGCTGCTGTTTCTAAACAAACTCAACCACACTTTGATTAACACACACACACACACACACAACCCGCTTATCTGCAGGCGACGTGTCTATCTCTTCTCCGCGCCGGCCTCGCTTGTCAAATTGGAAATCGATTGGAGCAGCCTTTTCAGGTGCGAGGGGTTTATTTTCTCTACATTTCTAAACCTGATGCGTGTTTCTTGTTCCGTTTTCCTCAAGGCGTCATCCCAGTCCGGCCAACCTCTGAAGTTCACCACCTCCGACTCCTGTGACCGAATCAAGGACGAGTTCCAGTTCCTCCAAGCACAGTATCACAGGTACAGACGCGTTTTTAGCTCCCTAAAATACAGGGGTGAAATTATTAAATCCATTATTAAAATGATCATCAACTAATTTAGCAGTTGACCAATTGTTTTTTTGAGTCACACAGACTCAAAAAAAGGCCATTGACTGAAAGAACAACATGCTCAGAGCAGTAATTAAGCCAAAAATGTACAAATATATAAACAAAAAAAGCCTTTTTCTGTAAATATGTTGTACCCAAACCTCCTCAAGTGGCGTAGCTTCACCTGGTTCAAGGTGAATCGATAGATTAATTGGTAGCTGCTTTTTATTGAAGTATCTCATCAAGCCTTAATATATATTTTTATTCACTAGTTATACACAAAATTATATATATAGATTTAGGTTCAGAGGTTTTATGTTTCTCCTGCCTGGATGTATGAATATTTTTGATTAATTGAAAGTCATATTAAAAAAAATTGCCTACGCAGCATTTTTTTTTTTTTTTTTTTGAAATAAAAATAATAACTAGTATTGATTTTGATACTTATTTTTTTATCGTTCCTATTTTTCACATTTATTCAGTCAGTAAAAAAAAATCATTTAATAGTTTTAGTTTTCGGATATGTTTAAAAATGTTCATTAAAATGCTGATAAAAACAGAATCGCAGGGCCTGGATCTGACCTCCATTGTTTAAACCGTCTCTGATTTTACCATCCAGTTTGAAGTTGGAGTGTGACAAGCTGGCCTCTGAGAAGTCGGAGATGCAGCGCCACTACATCATGGTGAGCGTCGCTAAGATAAAATCATCTTAGCAACAAAATCGGCTCTTATTAGTTACATTTCACACAGTTACTGATCTGTAGCTAACTGTGAGGCTGTATTTTTCACTTTTTTGTTTTGAAAAACGGATTTTCGTTGCTTCTCATTCTTGTCTTTGTCACACTGTGTTGCAGTATTATGAAATGTCCTACGGGCTCAACATTGAAATGCACAAACAGGTGAGTCAGTCTGTTTCATTAGAAATCCTCCTAATGTCAAAATTCAGGCTAGGAGGTCAGGAGGCTCCTGGCTAAATTTGTGTCCTTTGCAGGCTGAAATAGTGAAAAGACTGAACGGGATCTGCGCTCAGGTGCTGCCTTACCTGTCCCAGGAGGTGAGGACGCCATCTTGTCTGAATTAGACTCCGTCCTGCAGCGGATAAGGGTTTTTATTTACAGAGCCAAAGTCCTGGCTGAGTTGGAGAGACCGGGTTTCAGAGGGATGCTGTTGGTCAGATCTGAAAATTTAATTTCATCTCATCTGGCGTCTTCTGAATGAAAGCTTCCCCACACCATAATACTGCCACCACCACATTGTAACTTAGCAAAAAGAGGTTTTTTTGCAAGTTGTTTTTATTCTTCCATTTAAAATGTTTTAATTCTGTAAACGACAGAAGAACATAAATGGCGGGAAAAGCAGAAATATTTGTTACTTTCTCTCGTAGTCAACATTAAGGCGTTTTTAAATCACCTGCATCCATTAACACGACGATTAAATCTCACCATTTCAGCACCAACAGCAAGTCATGGGTGCGATAGAGAGGGCCAAGCAGGTCACGCCTCCTGAGATGAACTCCATCATACGGGTGAGCAAACCTCATGACTGTTCCTGCCTCGTTTAACCTCCAGTGAGACAGACGGAGACGATCTGCCGTCACCTGTTTGTTGATCTGAGCGACTCTCCAGACGTTCTTATTTACGGCATTTATTCCTTTATCTTGCTCTGTAAGCGATCGCAGGAAGAACCGCTTCTTTAAGGGCCTGAAGCTAAAATATTATTGTAGGGAATTTGATCATTTGTTTTAGTATTGAGTCGTCAGATCACAACAGAAAACTTTATTACCGTTTAGATTTTTACACCAAGCCAAATCTACTGTGATGCATGTAAAAAGTCTTTTTGTCTTTTAATAGTATGATGAAGCAAATCTAAGCCAGTAGGATTACATGAAGTTTTGCCTGCTAATTATGTAGCTAATGTTTGTAGCTAACTACGCTACATACATTTGCATAGTTAGCTAACTAACTAACTACGCTACACACCTTTACCCTCCGTTAACTTCCAGGGTAAAGGTGTGTAAGACACCTGAAACAAAAATTATTGCAGGACAATTTACACCTGAAGCAGAAAACATTGGTTCTGCTTTAAAATTTATATTTTACTGAATCACTGGTGGCTCAGTTGTGAGCATCCATTTTGTCAACAGGTAAAGTTTAGCTGTTCTTTTTATGTTTGCCGTAGCTTGTTGCTGCTTAAAAAAATAAAGTAAAAATGTGTTAGTTGCAGTTTAAGTAAATTTCTTGAGGTGTTTTTGGGGTGTCCGATGTTTTTGTGTTTTACTTCATCAAATAAATGACTGTAAGCTACGGACAAGGATTAGGCTGCTGAAAAAACAACTTTTTTTTCTCAGAGTTCTGACTTTTATAATTATTTAATTTAAATAATTTAGTTTAATTTTTTTGCCGTAATTCTGTTGCGTATTAATTTAAAGTTTGAATTCAGTAAAATAAGATAAGGCAACAATGAAAGCTGGGTTTGTTTTGACTGCAGAGGGCGCTGACTGATGATTGAAACCCCAAACGTTGCCTTGCAAACATTTAACCGTGGGCTCTGCTAATCGTTTGTCTTTTGCGTTTTGCAGCAACAGCTGCAGGTGCAGCACCTGTCCCAGCTGCAGGGCCTGACCCTGCCCGTGGCCCCGCTGCCCCTGGGCCTCACCCCGCCCTCCCTGCCTGCCGTCTCCTCCAGCTCAGGCCTGCTCTCCCTCTCCTCCATCCTGGCCAACTACTCCCACAGCCAGCCGCAGGCAGCCAAGGAGGACAAGGCCAGGGACGCCGCGGAGAGGGCGCCCAGAGCAGAGGACGGAGACAAGTCCGACTAGTGAAGGCACGCCGAGGTCACCGGGCCGAGGGGAGGCGATGCGTGGGTGGGTGGGGAAGGGGTGTAAGTGTTTAAAACGAAACGGAGAAACAGACTGTAAACGGGGGTTGATGCAGGTCTCGTAGAGGAGAAGCCACAGGGAGGACGGAGCCGAACCGTTTGGATCCTGAAACGCTTAAAACCCGAGAGGTAACGTCTGTTTCATTTAGCGGTAATAGACTCAGTCCAGACCTCAGACTTTTAATAGTTTCTTTGTGTGTAATCAGTTATTAGGCCTAACAAATATAAATGTTTGTTCCTTTTTCGGAGAGAGGGCTGAGTGAGAAACGATAACGGCAGACTTTCTTCACTTCCTTCCCGCGGGTCTGGCAGCGACAGAAAGCAGATTTAAAATCCTCCGAGTTCATTTGGACCTTTTGTTCTCCATGTCGGTGAAACTAAAGTCAGTTTATTCCAAATAAAACTCCAGTCTGTTTGATACGACTTTTGAAAGACAAACGTCTGACTCTGAAGTCGGTTGCTTATCCCAGATGAGCAAAATCTGATCCTAACTTTGATCACATTAGACAGACCGCCGCTTTTATTTTACTGAGCTGGTCCTCTGGAGAGAAAAGGTTAACATCGTATTTTTAGGACCAGACTGAAGAGTGTCGCTCCCGACAAATCCATCATGAGACGAAGCTTCCAGTAAATCGTGACCCGCTCGGTGAATTTCAGCTTTCTATCAAAAACATAATCCTCCTCCAGTGCACAGCAGGAATGGCTCCTTATCCAACTACATCAAATTCACTGACTGGAAGGTTGCAGGTAAAGAAAAGGTGATTAAATTAGTTTTTCTCTCTCGCCGTCGAACGCAGACGTGAAGCTCAGACACCAGAATACTCTCATTTTTTTACTCCTTTTGGACTCGGAGTCCTTCCTGACTAGACTTTGAGTGAGTTGTGTGCATGTCGCATCAATTCTGTGTTGAGTTTCTGTGCTCAGAGAACCAACCGCGCCGCCTGCCGGCACGTTGGATCGGATTTCATTCGCTGGTGTAAAACTGTTTTTGCTTCTTTTTTCTTCGTCTCATTTAAATGCTTCAAGTTATCAAAGCAGGTTTAATACCAGAGAAAGACGAGCTGAGTAGATGTTTGTTTTATGCTAATTTCGTTTATTAAGGCGGGATAAAGCTATTTAAACCAACCTGTTCCTCTGAAAGCACATCATTGTTTTCTTTTTTTTTCTATCAAGTGTTGCGATATCCGAGTCTTTTCTTTACCTTTGCTCTAAAATCTTAGACATGATTTTGTAACCCTTTCCTGACTGGATGTCGATGAGTTTTCCACGGTTTGGGGCATACAGTGTTGCTGTTTGCGATCTTTCAGCTCACCTGTGTTGTTAAACAGAATCTCTTGAAGCGTTTCTTTATCCTACAGGTGTGGCAATCATCACTTTGGGGAGTGGCTGGTGAAATACAACCAGAAAAATGCGGCTCGGTTCATTATTTAATTCACGATTCATCAAAAACGTCAAATATATTTTCATTGGATCAGGTTGATTTAGTGTGTTTTTTTTAATAAACGTAATTCATTTCTAATTATTAGGAGTATCTCTGACAGTTTTAAATTTCTTCAAATAGCACCATGGTTGGATTTTAATTTTCTTGTTCGACAGCAGAGGGCAGCATTGCTCTCTATTCCAGGATGAAAAGAAAGAAAAGTTTTTATTTTTATTTTTTCCTCCCCCTGATCTGCATTTCCTGCTTGCTTTCACTCCTTTTACTCGAATTACATGAACACCTGAGATCAGCATTAAAAACTTTACCCTCTTTATCTTAATTTGAAGCACTTAAGATTTGTATCAGTCCTGTTCTGCTTTTCTTCTGGCTGCTGGAGAAGTTAAAAGATTTAAGAAAAAAAAAAAAAAAAAATAGAGAGAGTCTCTTGGTGAGATTTAACTTTGACACATTTACGAGCTCGCTCTCCTAAAACCCCCTTTTGGCAAAACTCAGACATGTGAATAGTTTGTGCGTTTGTTTTGCTGTGAAGGGCCAATTTGTATACATACGGATATATCAATATACATATTTTTTAAAGCATTTTTGTATGTTTCAAAGCTGCTTTTTAATGTGTGTGTGTGTGTATATCATAAAAAGACCTTGGTGTCGTATGTGTGCGCGCATTACATGCATAGAGGCGCAATGTTGTATAACATGGTTTTTTGTTGTTGTTTAATTTCCTTCTTCTCATTGTCTTGTAACATTAATTCTAGTTTTCTACATGTTTCTTTCTTTTTCTGTGCAAACAAACAAAAAAACCCTGTTTAAATGTGTCAAGAAACACATTTTAAAAATACTCGGGACAGAAAAAAAATGATGTAAGCAAGCAGCTTGTACTTAAGAATGAATCAACCTTTTAGCAGTAAGGAAGCTTCTCTGGTGCCTTACAAATAAAAGATGTGATTAAGAGTGTTTACGTTTGTCTTTAATTGTCTGGAGGGAAAGGAAGAAGTAGAAAAGCTCTTTACACTAAAGGTACGGCGTTGATTTCTAAGCCATCGTGTCGAATTTCGTTTTATCAAAAGGAAATCTTTCCCGGAGTAATTATTTGCGTCATTACTTCCTTATTCTTTCTTTCAACCACAAGCGGGAAGGATCATTTCCCAGACTCCACTGGGTCCAGAGACTCTCACCATGCAGCCAGATGGTAATTTAAGGAGTGGCAAAAGCAAATGAGGCGGGTTAGCAGAGCTCACCGACACCTGATGGGGTCATCCTGGACGTGATGCCATGGATCATCTCTGCTAGCAGCTGTTGGCATGTCGGGTCAGTCTTCAGTCAGAGGCCACTTCACATTTGTTGCGAGACTGACTGCTACCGGAGATCATTTCTGCCCCAGCGTTACCGACAACTGACGATATGAGTTGCATTTAATTTTTTTTAAATTAAATTTCTTCGTTCTTCCTGCTTTTGTAACCCTCCTTGTGTCCTCTCTTCTTTCAATCCTTTGTTCTGATTTTCCTTTTTCTTTTTTTGTTTTTCAAATCTTATGTTTTGTGTAAATACTCCTTCCCTTTGTCTCTTCTTTCCATGTTTCCTTCCTTCCTGAGATTCTGCTGAACAGTCTGAAGATGTGTAAACCGATTATTACAATTGTTTTCCTGTGCAAATTAAAATTCACCCTATGTTGGCGATGGGTTTTTCTAAAACAAACA
Organism: Poecilia latipinna; assembly: GCF_001443285.1. NCBI lineage: Eukaryota > Metazoa > Chordata > Actinopteri > Cyprinodontiformes > Poeciliidae > Poecilia > Poecilia latipinna. Next base: position 518,971 of record NW_015112871.1, on the reverse strand, counting down.
AAATTGGCCAAAGTTACATAGAGGTCTCTGCATTGCTGCAAATCTGTAAAATCTCCAGGTAACGGGGCGAAGGTGTGTTCAATTAGGGTCCAAATACAGACCGTCTCATCTACAAGAACAGTTCTGGTTTGTGCTGTTTGCGCCACTAAGTGTAAAACACATCCGTGTCTAATCATAAATTAATTACCACGATAAAGGAGGCTTAAACAGCTTATAAGGTGTTTTTTTTTATTCCAGGAGTTGGAAATCCACAGATCTGCTTATTCTTCAGATTAAAAAATATATATATATAAAAAATTCTGACCCTGAAATTAAGGACATTTAGGTCTGGAATTACATTTTAATGGTTCTTTTTACTTTCAAATTAAAAAAATAAAACTGTCACGTAAAATATAGTTTTCCCTCAGTCATCTTTGGTGTGGAAGATGCTACTAAATGAAGACAATATTTTTTAAAAGTTTTAACAGGTTGTTTTTCATTCTAGAGGACTTTTGGGTTCTGGTGGGTTGACAGTAAATTGGTTGTGTCTCCTGTATACATCTGTTATATTCACAATATTCAAATTTAGTCTCTTAATTCAGAATCTGGCAGCCAGAAATTGTTTTACATAATTTAATATTTAGGCTCTTAGCTTGTTAAACATATACAAAACATTGGTTTTAATGAAGATTTTTATTTGATTCTTTTAAGACTCGTGATCCACATTAAAAAACAAACATGAAAATACACTTTTTTTCCCCACACACAAGTATTATAAAAAATTAAATAAAAATTAGTTTTCTATCCTGGCACTTTTATTGTCTGCAGTACATTTAGCCTGCAAGTTTCACACTTATTTTCAACCTGGACCAACCAAACTCAGCTCGATTTTAAAATCTATAATACCTGCTTGCATATTGTGGATAAATTCTCCAACAGTTTAAAAAAGCAGCTTAGACGAGTTGGAAAATATTTGATACGTTTATTTTGTTTGCAAACAAAAGTAAAAAAAAAAAAAACATTAGCTTGTTGGGTAAAAGCTATGTTTAAGTGTAAGAAAACGCAGTGAACTGTGGAATGAAAAACCAAAACAATTGATAATTGTGATTAAAAAAAAACACGTATCGTTTCAGTGTTGAGAAACAAACATTTCCTTACCGTTTTTTCCTTATGATTAGGTCTTAATTTATACTTTAAGACTGCTTTGGATATTATAAAAATGATTTAAATAAAAGCAGAGGGCCTCACCCATCCCGTAGTTCTACTCCGTTTGCTGCCGACGATCAGTGGAAACCATTTAAACTAGTTAAAATTTAAACTGTGGCGTAAATAGAGCATGTCTGACATGCTTCCGTAATAATAATCCATCTAACAGATGAGGATTACATTTATGTAAAGGAGAAAAAAAAAAAAAAAGCATTATTCACAGTCTTTTGTTCTGCTACATGTGATGTGGCTCGACAGGCCCGGTCCGCTTTCTGTCAGGAATCTGAACTGTTCGCAGCAGGTTCAGACATGAACCCGGTCTGAGCAGGTTCTGAACGGAGAACAGCATCTGAAGCCTTTTCTCAGTGGAGTCATTGTTATGCAATTTCTTTCTTCTTCCTGGTAGAAGCGGGACACAGGGCGGGAATTACAACCAATATGGGTTGCATTATATAACGTAAAACAAAAGGGGAAATACTGTATTTTCCAGACTATAGAGCGCACCTTACTATAAGCCGCATCTACAGAAAAAAAAAAAATACAAAAAAAAAAACTGGAAATGTACATATATAAGCCGCTGATATCTCCGCCGCTCTTGGTTTAGTTAATAAATCTATTAAGGAGGCAATCCTGCATCTCCAACACCGAACCATGGTTTCGTTCATGTTGAACTTATGTACAGCGGCTCCATTTCCTTCCTGTACTACCAGATTGATTACCTTCAACTTAAAAGCTGGATCATATGAACTTCTTCGGTTGCTGCTAGCATGTGCTTGTTCTAAATGAAAATTAGCGCTTTCTTCTTTGATTTCCAATGATTCACTTCCTGCTAAAGAGCCCCCTGGTGGTTGAAAAAAAATCCACAGAAAAGCCCCCGGGCTACAAGCAGTATGGTTCAAGATGTGGGGGGGGGGGG
>NW_015112871.1:511208-513245 GCF_001443285.1 Poecilia latipinna | reverse complement strand
GCACTGAACCCGATTGAAAACCTCCTGGTTATTCCTCCAAATATTGATTTCTAAAGTCTTCCTGGGTTAAAACATTAGTATTATTGTTTTCTTTGCATTATTTGAGGTCTGAAAGCACTTCATCTTTATTATTTTTACCATTTCTCATTTTGTGCAAATACATGCTTAATTTTTGCTTGTAATCTCAGAGACATGTTAGTAGTTCATAGGATAAAACAATGTTCTCAAACATAAACCTATGAAGAATAAAAACTGATAAGTGGTCTCTAATTTTTTCCAGTTGTATTTTAGCCAGCTACTGATTCAAGTTGGACTTAACTCTAGTTTGTAATCTGTGGTTTAAATTTTAAGCCATTTAAAAACTGGCCCAACTTTAAAAGTTTAAAAGTATTTCTGTAAAAAAAAGAAAAAAAAAATATTTAAAAAATACCCGATATGTATAAAATCTTTATTCCATTTGTTTTCCTTGCCTTTTGGCTTTAGAACCATTTAGCATGAGACAAGAATCAAAACATTAAATACACTAGTCAAACCTGGGGATAGTTATTCTGTCGACAGATTCTTTAAAATATATAAAACTTAACCCTCTATTAGTCAACCTGCCATTAAAGCAGGAACTGCCACTGTAACATAGAAAACATGTTAATCTTGAAATTATCTATTCATCGCATACAGTAGCTATAAAGAGGAGAACATGGCTGAAAACATGCATCTGCCTTTGAGTAGGATAAAAACACATGCATAGGAAAATTAAAACGTCAGGAATGTGCAGATACATTCAGCTGCAGCGAATATAAAACCGATCCGGACTGCGACAACGCGGCGACGGTTTGTTCCTCCACCGAAGAAGAGGAACGTTCTCTTGCCATTTGTTTAAAACTGTCACTTTTAATTTGGCACAATTTGAAAAGCTGAGCGATTAAGAGACGATATAAAATATAATTATTCTACACTGGTGCACAAATCTCTTCCCCCCCCCCACACACACACACGCGCACACACAAGTCAATCGGGCACATCTTTCTGCAGCGAACACATACACCCACAAAAAAACACCCGGTCATAAAGTTTCTGTTCTAACAGGTTTTTGGGGGGGGAATCATATTTGTCATAGTTATAAAACAGCTGCGGCAAAGTTTTCTGTGTGGGTTATTTGTGGCTTTTAGAAAAACAGTTCTGTGGATAACGGAGCGGCTGCTGCTGTCGGCGCTCGTCTGCGGCTCACGCCAGTCCGGGGTGGCTGTAGTGGTTTCCGTGCTGCGAGTCCAAAGGCTGCGGGTTCGGCTTGCACTCCAGTTGTTCCTCCGCCTGTTCGTCCGCCTGCGTGCAGAGCGGCGGCGTCCGCTGCTTGAAGAAATCCGATACGTATTGAACCTGAGAGCGGAGAGAAGCGAGCAAGTTTAAAACACAGAACGTAATAAAATAATGTGCATTTAAACTTTTGCAAGCGAACCAGAAGAGAGAAGCATTTGTATTCAGTTCTCTTTAATCTGCTACATAAATACAATCCAGTGCAGTTGTGATGTGGAGGCCTTAAAGGTTCGTTAATTAATGAACATCGTCCCAATCTTCTGCTACGTTTGTGCAGCGAAAATGTCCCTTTGTGCCACTATAATTTTAAAGATATTAAGAAATGTTTCCAGAGGTCACGAAAGGTCAACCGGCTCCTCTCCTCACCTTCTTCAAATCAGATAAAATTGGTGTTAATCAGCCCGACTTATGTTGACTTTTGACTTTAGAAACATTAATGAAAGTTTAAAGGTCAAAAAAGTTGAGGGGGGGAGGTCTAGTTAATGTTTTGACCTTTAAAATTTCATTAATGTCTTCAAACAAAACATTTTGCTGCACAAACATTTGACACCAATTTTGTCTGATTTGAAGAACCAACTTCCGACAGGTCAGGGAGAAAAGATGGAAACGTTCAGAGGAGAGCTGGGATATAAAACTGAATCTGAAGTTCACATTTAAGATAAAGCTGCAGAATTAACATTTTCTATAAGAAAAAAGTGTATTTAAAAAAAAAAAAAAAAAAAAAAA
>NW_015112871.1:504948-507039 GCF_001443285.1 Poecilia latipinna | reverse complement strand
AAAAAAAAAAAAAAAAAAAAAAATACTCTTACAGTGTCCCGACAGTAGAATATGAAACAGATAATTTGCAAAAAGATCGAGCTCCTCCACTTCCTCCCTGAGACGTCTGAAAAAATGCTCCCGGTCAGAAACAACCAATCAGGAGCGTCTTGGAGTTTTCAGTCTACTCTGATTGGTTGTTTCTAGTTAGTGCTGAAAGAAGAGCTAAGATTTTTTCCACAGATTTACTATCTGATGCCAAACTATTACACCGTAGTGACAGTTTATATGTAAAATATAAATTCTTTGTAAACTGCAGCTTTAAATGCATGATCTGAAACTGTGAAGATCATGGCACAACAGAATAAGGCTGCAAACTACATGATGCTATTGCCTCCGTTTTCTCCATCATGAGGTTTTCACAATCTTTCGCCATCTTTGAGCATCTCTAAATATTTATATGGTTCACAGGGTTTTTTTGTTTTTTTTAAAGTGACCTGGTTTTCTCTTGCTAGCCGACTCACCGTGAGCACAGCGATGAGCGCGCCCTGCAGCAGCCCCACCAGCACGTCGCTCCAGTGGTGCTTGTTGTCGGAGACGCGCGTGTATCCAACGTAGAGAGAAAACGCCACCAGGAAGAACTGGATGGTGGGCCGGACCAGCCTCGTCCACTTCCCCTGCATCCTGGCCTGGACATAGAGCTGCACACACACACACACACACACATACACTTAACTCTGACCAGATGACACTACTGGAGGTTTTTATTTGGAAATCCATCTCCCTCCTAACGGTTATTATTAGATCTGTTTGCTTTCCTCCTACGGTGAAATATGAAAAATGACAACAATGGTGTTTTCAGTCCGGAGACGTCCGTGTCTCGACTGTCTCCTCCTGTTGTGGCTCATTTCTGGGCTTTCCACTAAACAGCCTGTTCACATCTGGACAAAAGGTCACACGGGGTCACTCACCGACAGGAAGAGCATGCAGTACATCCCGAAGGCTGAGTGACCGGAGTAAAACGACAGCCTGAGGGGAAAGAGAGAAAATGAAAATGAAGATTCAACTAATTCACTCCATTGGGAGATTATAATAATTTTTTTAATTCACAATGTTTAGTATATATTTTTAATAATTCTGGGGGGAAGCAGTTTCAGTTGAGGAATAATTTAAGACACTCTCATATTTATTCCTTCAAGGAGGAATAAATCATTCACTCTGTGTGCAACTTTAGCATCGTGACGCTGATTTTACATCCAATCTGGACAGAAGTGGATTTCATGCAGCTTTACATGAATTGACTCTTGAGTTTTAGTTCCAATGCTGTGTGTAAACTAACTGAGGACACTGAGCAAGTGACTGATCCATTTCCTCTCACCTGGACTCCGTCACATTGAGCGGGCTGCCTGTGCAGTTGATGTTCACCACGTATCCGCTGCAGGACGTCGGGGCGCACACGGACAGGAAGTTCGGACGGGGGCGGCCGATGGTGAACTTCGCCAGATCGGTCAGGGACTGGCTGACCGCCGCGCCAAACAGGAAGGTGCCGACCACCTTGTAGAGCGCGGACAGGTACTGGTTGAACGTGGAGTTTGAACGCAGGCGTTTCGTGTGCACCAGGTAGGCCTCTCCGGTGGTGATCTGCAGCGAGAAAAGCCATTTGGAAAACGTTAAAAAAAAAAAAAAAAACGACAACCTTCTCGCCAAGTTGCAACCATGAGCTCAACAACGGGACTTACAATGACCATAGAGCAAGCGATGGTGATGGCGGCCATGGTTCCATGGGAGATGGTGTCTTTCCTGTAGGGATATCTGATGCTCTCGTCGTCGCAGTGGATTCCTCTCAGGTACGGTTTGAACCTCAGCGTGAGGATGGCTGAGGGCAGAGCCGCTGGAGACACAGGAAAAATGTATTTAGTGATAAAGGCAGTTTCTTGTTTTTTTCTTTTTTAAATGTTTATGTAGGAGAAGAAATGCCTGAACGTCGGTGGTGATCCTACAATGAAAGAACTTCAATATCTAGAAATACAGACAGTCACTTCTTGGTTATGATTAAAATGTCTAACAAAAACATCACCGACGCACACAAGCAGAGCTGCATGAATGCTTGGC
>NW_015112871.1:459158-501778 GCF_001443285.1 Poecilia latipinna | reverse complement strand
AGCAAAAACTGTCATCACTTTCTACATTAAATTCAATTTCATTCTAATATAAAATGGACATTATCAATGTATTCTTTACAAAAACATCACCGACGCACACAAGCAGAGCTGCATGAATGCTTGGCAACACATTTACAGTCTGCTGCAGCGATGGCGTCATGTATGCATCCTGCTTTTATTTAAAGAATCCAGCGAGAAACGGAGCCCATCGTTACATTTGATCAGAACAATGAGCTGAGTCAGCGTTCAGCAGCAACATTCGAGTCGCTTCAGAAATGTGCCGACTAACAATTTGATGATTCTGCAGCATCAGCAGTAAATGTGACTCGTCTGAAAACATGGCCGTGTCCAGATCGCTCATTTCTTTAATAAGCTATTGGTGATGAAATACAAATGAGAGTGAAAGTAAGACGTTTTAGGGATTTCTACAGACTTTATTTTGCGAAAAGTCAAAAATAATTTCACCCTAAAACTGTTTTTGCTGCCCAAGGATTCACAATTACTGGCAATTACTTTTCTTTACATCGCTGTGGAGGAACTGTTCCCCAATCTTTGTCACTCTTAAAGTAGTTTATTGTCAAACCACTTTTTTTATTTTTTATTAATTTCCAATCTGAGCTTTGACTAGGCCACTGCAAAACCTTCAATTTGACTTGAACTCGATGGTGCATTTTAGACAATTATTCTGATATGACCCAGCACATCTTATAAAGTCCATCATACCGCCACCGCCGTGTTTGAGTGCATGTATGCAGATGCAACGGCAAAAAAAAAGTAGAATTTCCCCTCACTGGTCCAGAGAACATTTTCCCAAAAGTTTTGAGGATCAAAATCAACAAATGTGAGATGGTGTTTTTTTTTTTTTGTTTTGTTTGTTTTTTTCTTATTTTTGTCAGCTGTGGTTTTGGCCTTGGAGCTTTTTTACAAGTCATTACTGTTGAATCCAGACACTGACCTGATCTGAGGCACATGAAGCCTGTAGTATTTTTAAATGTTGCCATTTTCTGCTCCTTTGGGTAACTCACTAAGGTGTGCTTAGAGCAGCGATGTGATGCTGGCCCCTCATGGAGACGCTCACCACTGTTCCATATTTTCTCCCTTCATAGATAGTGTCTTGTCGCAGCTCACTGGAGTCACAAAGCTTGAGAAAGCAAACTTTGCAGCAGCTTCTATCAGGATGTAGTGATGGATGCTTCTCCCGTCTTAAATTTTGACACGACGCATTTCGTTTTTACCCTCTTTCAGTCAATTTTCTGACCCTACAAGTCGGGCAGTAATCAGACCCGGGTGTTGCTGGTGAAGTAAACACTGAAACTATGATTTTGTAAATTCATGATCAATGTCATCTTTTATAATTTTTTTTTTCTGAAACATGAAAATGTGACAAAAAGTCTAAAGCAAATGTAATCTTTAACGCAGCAAAGTGTTTCCATGTCGTGCACGCTCAATTTTCCAAAACACTTCATTAAACTTTTTTGTAAGCAAGAAAGAGAATGGAGTAGCTCTGCATTAGCCGGTCAACTTGTGAGCAGCGACAGGTGGACACGACAGAATCGCAGGTTATAATTATTACTTTACTTTAAGACCCAAATTGTTTAAAAATCTTGGTTTGCCTTGATGCCGATGAACTGGTGGCCAGTTGGGAGTCAAAGCAGGCCCAGTTTGTGTGTCTGTAATGTTTTTAAAGTCCCAGTAAGAATAGTTCAAACACACAATATTTCAGCTTCAGACAAGACACCACTCTCCCAAAAGCATGAATTTGTCAGAGGCAACAACTTTTATCCCTGCAGGTTGCATTTTCTCTTTAAAAAAAAACAACCCAGAGACACTGGTGGCCGTGGAAACCGGCCGGACGCTGCAGAGGCGACCTCTGACAGCGGGGGCGGCGTTCACACCGTAAAGGGCCTGGGAAGCCGAGCAGCGGAGGGGGAAAACACACATTCAACATGCCTCTGAAGACGTGCTGACGTGCTCACACACACACACTCCTGACAGACAAAAAAGAAAAAAAGGGTTGAAGTTTGCTGACTCGAAAAAGAGAGGTGTGCATTTATAAGGTCGTAATGAGAAAAAGCTTTTGTTGAGGACGGTCAGGAAACGCTGGGCTCAAAACTTCCCCTCACAGAAGACAAAAGATGACAAAGCCGTCTCTTAAATCAGAGGAAGACAACCGTTTTATCCGACTGACAGCCTTTAAATAGCTTTCCTGTTTTCAAGAACTTTCTGCTGAAGGCAGAAACAAGGGGGGGGGGGGGGATTGGATGGCGTTTGTGTTTTAGGCCAGTAGCTGCGTATTCACCGACACGAACCACAAGTGTTCCCTACAACGACAGCACTTCCTCGGTGTGCGCACCTTCAGTTCATCCAGCAGAAAGACAACAATCCACCAAAAACACAAGCGAACGGCTCGCATGTAAAGTCACAGCAGTAATCTGACGTAGAGACCTGGAGCTCAGGACTGAGAGGTACGAGCGTTTATATTGTTTCCTCCAGGGGAAACTATGCAACGACTATAAGCTGGTCTCAAAGCGAACAGTTGCACACATTTGTTTATGTTGTTGTTTTTATGTAAATGGCTGCTGATGCAACGCTGGAAGGACAAATAAACCTCACTATTCTGCACCAGAATCTGCACCAAAAGCACAACTGCAGTGTTTTGCAATAGCATTCACACACCTTTGATCATTTCTCCATCTGTTGTGTTAAAGACTTTAATGTGTTTTGTAGGGGTTTTAATGTGACACTTTGTTTTTTTCTTTGCAAATGTAAAGTTTATGCCAGCAAAAATAAAATATAGACTGCTACAAATCAAGTATGGGGAACAAATTTTATAATTTAGATCGACGGTAATTGGATCTGATCAGAGTGGCAGCATCATGCTGTGGGGGGAAATGAAAGGAGCTTAAAAGAGAAAAATCCTGGAAGAAATCCAGTCAGAGGCTGCAAAAAAAATAAAAGACATGGCAGAGGTTCACTGTCCAGTGGAAGTTTGCAATACGACTGCTGCACAGGACATTTGGCATCTTATTTTAAAGTGCCATGGACAAAATTCCTGCATGCCAGTAACATATTTAGCTTGTTGGAAGGATTTTATTATTCTTCTAACAGATTCAAAAGCTCACAAAGAGCGGTGGGGACGAGACAACGAAGGAAAAGACATACTGGAGTGGGCAAAACGGTTTGTCGTTTTCTTTATCTGATGCAACTGCAGTTTGTATTAAAGTGCATTGCTGCGTACGAGCGGCTCAGTCCAAGTCCAGATCTAAATCCCCTCAGAATCTGTGGAAAAATGTGTAAATGGACAAGATTCTCCCTAACCAACAGGATAAATCACATTTTAACAAAAAAAAAAAAAACTTTTTTTTTTTCTTTTACATTAAATGAGCTTATAAAATCTTAAATCGTTTTCTTCCACCCAATAGAACCCGTCACCTGAGGAAAACTTTCATAAAAATTAAACTGATGGTTCCGGAAAAATCACATTTTTGCTTAAAATGAATTTCCAAACCAAGGTGAACCGTCAGAGAGAAGCATGAAATGTTCAGTGTTGCAAAACATTTTACAACCACAAGTTGTTTCTAGTCATCCTACGTTGAGTCAGACCAGTTAGATAATTAGTGAATCACAGATTGTGACTCATGCAGCACATTTCACCAGGACACCTAAAGACGAACCCTGATGTCCGTTCTGGTCTTTGATGACGAGCTGGTTCCTCGTCTAGGAGGATTTATTCCATGACAGGAAGTCCCGCCCCTCCCTCTGCTCCTCTCATCTCCGAGGAACATTTCTCCAGCAGGTCAAGCGTCGCTCTCAGCCTGGCTTTGAACTAGAGTCCGACCGGCGTTTGTTCGGCAGGGAGGAGGGATAACATTAAGATAAGACGCCGATTGTTCGACACGAGTCGCAGGAGGCCACATGCTGCGCAACCGGACAAATTTAAGCCGCTGTTAAAAAAAAAAGGAAAAAAAGAAAACAGACACGGGAATCAACAGCGCATTTAGCCACATAGGGAATGAGGAAGTGGACATCGACTGCAAGCTGAGGCCAGATTAGAGTTCCTGTTATCGGTTTTGGACAGTTTCTGTCTGCTCTGTTATTCCAGAGGGCCTGGTTTTGTTTTTGAGGCGGGCCCGCCTTCCTACGGGTGATATTTTTACAAAAACCCCACACATGCATTTACTGTTGGTTTAGTTCAAAGTGGATCAGCAGGATCCGATCAGTCCACTTCAGGAAAAGATCTCAAAATAAATTCGCACCTCAAAGCGACTAAGAGTTTAACAAACCAAACGCTAAAGTCAAGCCACAGTGAAGCACGCCGGGGTGTGCGTCATGCTGATGTCCTGTCCGACACATACCAGAGATCCTTGATAAAAATGAAGCATTTTTCACTTCATGCAGAAAATGTTCTGCATTTTCCAACAGCCTAAAGTGAATTCTTCCTCCATTTCTGCAGCCTGATAAATGATTTTTGGCCTGATTCTTTGTCTGAGTGGTTCTACCACAATCCGTCCTAAATAAAAATGTTTTTTTTGTTTTTTTTAAACTCCACGTTTTGCACATCTGTAGAAAAAGTTTCAGGCTTGTACCAGCTTGTCTCATCTCGATGTGACATTTTCCACGCTGCTGTCAAGTTTTAGTTCCTGCGTGAGCTGTCAGCGCTCCGAACAAACAATGGGTTCGTCTCACAACGTTTCCACCCAGGAGAAGGAACACACTCGTGGTTTTTGCTGACTTTTTAATCGACTGATATGAAATGTCAACTGGACAGATAAAAAAAAAAAAAAAGCAAAAAAAAAAAGCGGGGAGGGGGGCGAAAGTATTGTTTCACAATTTTACAGTCCTGTCTGAAAAAAGATCCTGAAGCTACCCTGAGAAAATAAACATGATGAAATTTGGGATAATGCGCAAGTATAACTTCCCCTTGACCTACGACCCTGCAGGAAGGGGGAAGTGTTCCTGTTATTCTGCTCAAGATGAGTGGCCATCACTCCTTAGGAGCTGAATAATAGATATTTGTCAAAAAGCAGAACCAAAAACGGGGAAAGGTAAAGAATGTTTGAAGTCTGCGATCCTCCTGGGAGACGTTTAGGAAAACAAATATTTAACTTGTTCAGATCTTTCTGTTTACGAGTGACGTTTTTCGGTTCGTGTTGCGTTATGTTTCTCCTGAACCGCATTCCCATGACATGAGCTCAGGAAGAGTGGCGCGATAGCAACACTGTGTCCACATCGGCTGCTTTCCGTCAAAACCTCATCCGTCTGCGACGCTCGCCGTTTGTCCAAGAACTCTCTGGACGGCCGCTGCGATCGAGACGAGCGTTGTTGCAGAAAGAGAGCATCGCTTCCTGTTAGGACGGGTGTTTTTCCTGGGAAAAAATAAAAAGAAACGACACAAAGGAAGGCAAATAACTGATTTTTACGAGACTGGAGAAGGCCACAAAGCGAGCTTTATCAAGTGTAGCCAGCGTAAGCCGCACCGTTTCCCCCCCTCGTTTCCAGCCTTTGTGTTAAGATAACCCGACTGCTGCTGGCCCGAGCTTTACTGATACGACAAATGTATTAAAATCTGATGCAATGCTTGGAAGGAACTCAACAATAACCTTGAGGCTTAACTACGTCAATAAAGCTGGGAGTTAACGCAGCAGCGGCGTCCAAAAGGCCACGGCTCGACGCGCCTGGCGCTTGTTTGCTTTGCGCCTTGCTGAACATTTACCACATGCTTCACATTTCTCAACTGTTCATGTTCAGAGAGGATTTATTACTCTCATAATAATAACCATACAGCTTGATTTAGGCTAGAAGACGTGAAAACTTTAAAAATAAACTTTCCCAACCTGTGATGGACGAATACTTTTATGATTCTCATAAACACCAATGGATCTTTAGGTCGCTACTGCTGTCGTTTAAACAATTTGTTGGTTTCATGAGAGCATCAGTAATTATAAATCATCGTTATAAACATTTGGAAATGTAACAAAAGGCATGAAGTGTTAAAAAAAAAAAACAGATGAGTTTCGTTTTCAGAGCAGTATTTTCTCCAAACAAGAGATTTGTAGCTAAAAGTTATTTTTAAATATGATTTCAATAAATGTCAAAGTATTGTGTCTAACAAAATATAAGTTTGCCAACTGTATTCAAAAGAATGGGACAGAGTTTTAGCAATATTTTGGGGTAAATAATGGCTTTTCCACAAATATCTATTTTTTTTAAGAATTTGTAATTGTAAAATAACTTTGACGAGGCTAAATTACTTTATGCATCGTCTTCAGCTTGAAGAAGTGATTTAAAATCATACAGTTCAGGATTCTGTTTAAAATATTTAATGTTTCACACAACTACAGTAAAGATTACCTACTGAAATGTTAATTTTGTTAGCAAGTGGGGATATTCTCTCACGTTCAAGATTTATCTTTTCTACTGGGGAATCAAACTGCTGCTAAATCAACAATCTAAAAATAAAAAAAATAAATAAATCTGTGACTTTTCTATGCTTTGGTAACCAAAAAAAGTGTCGCTATCCAGCCTGACGTGGAGTCAACTTTACTGAAAAACAAGAACTCCTCCAGGATTATGTCCCGTCTCACTTTAAGACACAGTTTGTCAGACTTAAAGGATCATTCCTTCAAATCAAACCTCATGGTTAAACCAGGAGTTTCCGCCTCCAGACTCCTGCATGTTTTAGATTCAGTCCCTCAAGACTTTTGACTGGAGCAACGACTGAGCTTCATGAGAAAGATTTTTCTTTCACAGAAAATTTCCAAAAATCATCATCACAAGATTTGTATCCAGCAAGTTGCTAGATACACTTTCAGCTGACACAGCTGTTGAAATTGTGTCCAACAGAGTAAAAATTAGCTAAACTTCATAATGTTTAATCAATGTTTAACCACTAAACATGGGTTTAGTGTACTCTGTTTTGCACCTTCTTTGTACTCATTTATTTCTCTGCACTTTTTTTTTTTACTGGTTTTTATGAGAACCAACATACGACTACACTAAAAGAAACCAGATGCTGACAGAGTTGTACTTTTTCTTTTCAAAAGGCACAAACATGAAAAAATAAAAAAAAGAACCAGCAACTGCCACTTTGTAATCTGCACCACGTTCATGGATGTTCATGACCTTTTCTGCAACAAAAGAAACTGAAACAACTCCCCTATTATGAAACCGCTACATAATAAATACATCGGCACAGGAAAGCGTGTGAGCGGCGCCGTCACACAGGAATGTCGGGGATCTGGAGTCATTCGTCTCCGATCGACTCTGACGTGGCGGAAAGAGACACCGACGCCGCGTCTCCATTAATCAAAACAACATCTGTCAGTGACTTTGAACGGAGCACAAATGATGTTTTCAACAAACTGTCAACGCCGAATACGGACGATTCCTATTAAACTCTACAGGAGGTCTTAGGTCGTTTTTGGTGTGCTTCAGAACAAAAGTACATGAAATTAGCATTTTCAGTTTCTCATTTGAGTTTTTCACCGTCCAGTTGGATGATTTTAATTGCTTACTTGCTGAAAAAGAAAAATAGTGTTTTTATCAGTCAGATTTTAGGGAGGTTCTGTTTCTGTTCAGCCGGCCCGTATGGAGCAATCAGTACTGGTTTCTGCTTCTCTTGGGTCTAAACTGCACATACCAACTTTGAATTGCAACATAAGAGAAAGTAAAGTGTGATTTGACAAAAGTAGGTCTGAATCCAACAGAAAATGTAAGATTATCCCAGGTCTATGTGAACAAACGATTTGTGATGCGTGTGCATACAGAGGTACGCTTCGACGGGATCGAATTCATGTGGAAAAAACTACCAGAATCCCCTTTAAAGTTGGACTTGAAACAGGAAGTTTGAGCTTGCAGAGCAGCTGTTAGGTTTGGCTTTTTTGGTTACATGGGGTGAAAGTCACTGGTGAGACTACACAGCTACAAAACTAACCACTGAAGATCTATATCACAACGAGAGCAGCACACGAAACGCTGCAAAATGTGTTTAAGCGCTTATTTATGACAATAAATTACTCACTGCATAGATCATAGACTATTATCAATTAAGAGTGAGGCAGCTGTTTATAGTAAGAAAGCTTTTGAGAATTTTTGATAAAAATCTGCAATAAGCTCCAAATTATGTGTTAGAGCAAAAAGGTTTGAGGATTTGTAGATTTTGTGTGAATTTCCACGATAATTCTCAAGAATCTGGAGGGACTGATTGATATAATTTGGTAGTAAACTGATAAAAACTGCATTGATTTGATCAATATAATATTTAAGCACACTTAGTGTTTAGTCTAGAATCTAGAGGGCCATATAAAAAGCTACAGCGGGCCAGATTTGGCCCACGAGCCTCGAGTTTGACACGTTTAAAGTCATAACACGACTCGCCATGACAGGTGGCATCATTAAATATTTAAAGCCACTGCTAAAGGGATTCACATTTCTCATCATTTCAATGCTTTCTAATTGTTGTCATGGTGATTCATTTAGTGCCTTTCATTAGGAGCAGATAAAAACCCCAAAATGTTCTGAATGTAGGCTGTTTAAATGTTAATGCATGAGAGCAATGCTAAGAGGAGAAAGAAAACAAAATTATATTCATACACATCTTAAAAACACTGCTCCATGTCTGCTCAGAGTGAGGTTAGGATGTTGAAACGAGTGTGTGAAGGAGTCAGCAGCCGTGTTATGTACACTTGTACGGCTTGTGATGGTTCTGCATGCAGCGGCGACGGATAAGAGCCACAGGGTTGAAGTTTGTGTGCAGAATGAAAGAGGAAGAAATAAAAATACCGAAACATGTTTGTCAGCTTCTTGCCTCCAAAAAACACTTTCACATGTAAAAAAAATAAATAAATCAATAAAATGTTGAAGTTCAAACTTTGGGAAATTTACTCAGAAAACATGATGCACCGAATAATCAGGTCTTAAAATGGCTTTAGAGATCATTGTTCGGTCGCTGTGAAATTTTTACTAACAAACTGTCTCAGTCAAAAGAATTGTTTTGCATTGTTCAATTTTTAAAAGTTTGTGTTTTTATGCGTTAATAATTTGTCCAAAAACATAACTTCTGCATAAAGTCTACTGTAAATAGATAAATCTTTGACTTGAATCTTTAGCAATAACCTGGAAATCAACATCTACACAAGTTAAACTATGGCAATTATTTTACAACCAAAACAACAAACTCTTCAACATAAAACTTGTTATACGCTTTGTATTGATTTCACTGAAAAAAAAGAATGACTCACAAAACACTCAAGATATTTAAATGCATAAAGCTAAAAATGACCCACATGATTGGCGCGTAAAACAACAGTAATTGTGCTTTCAGTATCTAGTTTAGCCTGTTTTTCTTACAAACAAAACGACAAGTTGAAGAGTCATGTTACAAGAATGACTAAACTGTTGCAGGAGTTTTAAGGCCTTCTGCTTGTATTTCTTACTGGTGTAGTTAAAAAATGGCGTCATATTTACTTTCAGAAAGCTACATAAGATGTGATGGAAAATAAAATCTGCCAAACAGCCGAAACACAAATAATATTCAAACTTGGTGAGAAACAAATACAGACGTCCAACACTTTGCATCAAGAAATGTGGATAAAAAAAATAAAAACTCAGGAATTTAGGAAGCGTTCGTCAAGAGAGAAATTTGGCAATTTTATCCTCTGTGTTTTGTAAGGAGATTTAAAGCGTCAGAGAAATCAACAACACATGGAGCGAGATGAGAAGAGAATATCCTTTCCTTTTTTTATATAATTACAAGATAAAACAGAAAGGCGTAGGAATGTTTGCGACATTTCTGCCGTCAGCGTTCATCAGCCAGTGACAAAGATTTAATCATAAATGGTTACAAGTAAAAGGAAGAACAGAAAAATCCAGGACATTTAGGAAGCTGTGTGAACTTGTCAGATGGGAAAGCTCACCTTCATGAGTCTTCCTCATCACAACAATGACTCACCTCCGATTTCACAACAAGGTGCTACGGCAATCAGGCAGAACATTACGACCGCTTGTCTAAAAACACCTCGTTACCCCACGAGACCCCTGAAGGGTTCTGGTGTTTCAGTAAAGGACTTCAACTGGATGTGGGTCCAGAAAACACAAACAAATCCTAATAATTATCCGTATAAACATGAAGGAGTCCTCATGGATTACTGTTGTCGTGAAGCGTCATTTGGTAAATTAACGTAAAGTCAACCCTTTTATTGCAAGTTTTAATGGAACTTTGTATTAAAATGGTCATTATTATCCAAATAATGCAAAGTTTACACTTTTAATGCAACTTTTAGTACAACTTTGCATTAAAAGTGCCAAAGGCTCACCAAATATACAATTAGCATAGAGAGCCTCAGTGCAGAGCGCTTATTTATCGCCATCCAATCCGTTATTTGTGATATTGATATTGTGACTTTACAATATCTTATCCAGCCTCATCTCTAATGATGTCCCTGAGTCGAAGTGTTAATGCAGAAGAGACAGAAGTTGTTGGTTTTTGTCGCAAACATTTCCAAATCAGGACTCAGTTTCACTGTAGACTTTGCATTCAAGAACCAAGAGCTGAATTTCAAACAACCAAATCAGGTCTAGTAATAAACCTGACTGCATCGGCTCCCTGTTTGTCAAAAGATTGATCTCAAAGTCTTGTTGGTGGTCTGAGGCATGAACACGTCTGATTTACTCAGAGCTCCTGGTCAAATAAGGACCAGGCAGAAGAGGAAGCAGCGTTTCACATCTGCCTGAAAACCTGAGATGCACAAAAACTGCTGGCTCTTTTAAATGTTTCTGTTTACTGCAGCGGTTCTATAAAAAGGGTCATTTCTGTCACGTATGTTTATTTGCTCATATTTGATCACTTTGTTTCATTTTTGTGATGAACTCTCAGTGTTTTTATGCTTTTACAAAACATGTTGCTTCATTCAACTCCACCTTCATCTGTGAAGGACTTCCTATCACTCTGTATGAACGAATTGCCTCGTCATAATCAGTATTGTTCACCCAATCTGGCAGTGGTCATTACATTATGCTTAATCACTTGGATTAGAATGACTCAGACCGTCTTTATTGAGTAACTCAGTAAAAAGCTGTTTTTAATCAAGACTTCCTCCTGCAAACAGAAGAGCATTTACAGCAGGGTCTGCAGTCATCATCATTCCTCCATGTCACTCAGCAGAAGCATCCACAAGTGGAGGAAAACATGCAAAGGCCAAACATAAATCCTGTAATCCTCCAGCAGGAACTCTCCGCTTTTCTTGACCTGACCCCCTCCCCGACACACAGCTGTGGAAAATCAAGCGAAGTGAGAATCCGACATCGGGGGTCATCACCGACGCTCGGCGGGATCGCGGTGTCGGAAACGCGTGCAGCGTGACGCAAACAGCTGGAAGATAAGCCGCTAATGGCTTTGTGTGAGAGCCAGGCAGCAGAGCAAGTTGCGGCGCGTCGCTTTGTTGCCCGTGCACAACTCGCTCCTGCACACAAGCAGAGCCCACCCTGAGCAGCATGCATGAGCGGCCGCCTTTGGGTCTCTGCGAGGACGCGGTTCGACAAGCTGTACCCCCCCACTTCACTCACACACACACCTCCTGAATGGGGCCTTTAAAGTTATGAAAAAACTTTGTTTTGACAAAGACTTTTCCATGTCGGATAGATGGACTCACACGGACAACAACACACATAATCTGTGGTTTCCAAAACAGGATCTTAACCATCAGGAAGAATCAGCGACAGATATTTTTGTTCTTCCTGACTGTTTTAAAGCCACGAACCGGACTTGTACATAAAAATTTATCGTCCATTTATCAGGAATCGTTATTTAATCAAAATAAACATTTATCCTGCCTATATGCATCAGGTCACATCACATAAGGCAACCGCAAGGTTTCCCCCAGAAAACTTGCTCAGCAGGCATTCATCCAGCGGCCTGCCGTGTTTTTCAGTTAAAAATGTTTAAAGTTGATGGAAAATTTAAAAATATCACCTGATAATTATGTGTTACTGAAAGATTAGGAGATTAATACCTCAACACCAACTATAAAGTCTTAAAAAATGCAAACATTAAAAAAAAAAAAAAACTTAACTAAGCAATGCTAAGCCTGGTGGGGGCACATGTAAAGCCTGGAGGCCCGCCAGGCTTATAATACCCTGGGAGAAACCCTGCAACTGTGTACATCAGCTTATATTTCTGATCTTTAAAACCAAATTTCGCTTTCAGATTAGTTTGTTTTCTTCAGGAAAACTCCTGAGCAGCGGTTTAGAACATCACAATTAACATTTTTGAAAAGGACCATGCAGCCAAAACTCAAAATACAGTTTATAACCAATCAGGTTTTATGCGCCTAATCTGAACCAACGTCTGTTTCTGATCCAATCCTTACATTCCTGGACCAGATATCGAGTTCAAAATCGTGTTTAGCTGTTACAGTAGTGTAACCTCCGACGCTGCGAAACAACAACGATGAGCTTCAACTTGGTCATTTTTGGTTCTTTTGGACTTTCAAACCAAAAGAACCATAAACAGGATCTGGAAATGTTAGGACCATGATGATCAACTCTGAGAACGCAGGAATATTTACAATCCAGGACACAAATGGAAGACATTGTGCCAAAAGTACAAACTTTAAAAAAAAATTTAAAAAAAGGACTAAAATAGTTAACATATTATTGTGAATTCTCCGCCTCTTATAGCATCTCCTGCAATTTTGAATGTTTGGACCCAGTTCATGGCAGAAAGGCTTGTGAAATTAACGGTTACGGTAAAATGGTGGCAAACTTTAGCTGATATAAGTCATTTTTCTTTAAACTACTGTTGAAACCAATTAAAGTCATTTTCTATTTAGGCGCTTAGAGATATTTTGGTTTTATGTGACATATTACACAAGACTGAACAAACACAATCATAATCAGAACAAACAATAGAGACAGGCACTAATGCAACTAAATTAAAATTACACATAAAATTTCTGCATTTTTAGTTCTGTGCATGTCCACAACTCATAAAAATATGGAAATACAGCAAAAAAGAAAACAGGTGGCTTAAACTCATGGATGAAAATTAATTATTGACATGAATAAGATGGCAATGTGTAAGTATGAAATGGAGGTCAAAGGGCGGCTCACTGTTGAGCCTCTTATGGGGTCATTGACCCAGATTAATTAGCCTTTTTGTTCTCATGATGAGATTTGAGAAAACTGTTTTACAAACTTCTAAAACCTATACTTCACCACCAAGCTGTGCTTTTTTTATTTGTCCTGTCAGTGTAAATTTATTTATGGAAAATGTACTAGGTCTGTTTTTTTGGGTTTGTTTTTTTAATAAAAGCGTAAAAAAAGTGCAGAGTATTGCACCAACTCCACACACCCACTTGGATACATTTACAGGCGATAGTTTCGCAAGACAAGGAGGAGGATAATAAATGATAAAAAATAAATAAATTTGCCGATTACTTCAGTGAAAGACGCCAGTAAGCATCAAGATCACTCGGTGTTGAGAAATATTCTGCTTGGCTCTAAAGACCCATTCCGTAGTTAAGTAAATCCACATCTGTGCCACCTGATGAGCAGCCTTTTTCACAGAATCAATTTCACTTTCTGCCCCTTTAGCTTGTGGAGCAACAGTTATCACCTGCAGTAAATCAAACGAGGCTCTATTGAGCAATCCTGTGCGTCACACAATCCCAAAAGGAAACGCAACTTTTCTCCTTTTCCTCCGGTTTTACAGCTGACTGCGCGCACACAAGGGCCGCGGAGTGAAACCTATCCCAATCCCAGCCACTGTCATAAATAAATAAATAAATAAATAAATAAATAAATAAAGCGAGGAAACAAAATGCGGCAACTCACCGACAAACACGCACAGAACATCCACCACGATGAAGAGCCGCCTTTTCTTCTCTTCTGGCATGTTTCCTCCAGCGCTGCGCCGCGTTTCCTAAACTAAACCGCGTCGCTGAAAACGCAGGTGGGCTGAGAGGAGCACCTGGTTGCGGGAGTCCGTGCGTGGAAATAAAACAGGGAAGAAAAAACGAAAAGAAAGAAAGAAAAAAAATAACAAACAAACGACCTGGTTGCTCTTCCTGCTCCGCTGCTGCGTACCTGACCTCCCACCCGTCTGGCAGCCTGCTTCTCTGACTGACTGATTGTAGGAGGTTCTGCTTCAGGTGCGCAGCGTGGACTGCCCCCACGGAGGGGCGCGGCTCCCAGCGCGGGAACATTCAAAGAGTTCATCAAAACTCTTTTTGTGGCTAAAGGTGAAAACTTTTAGCTTATTCTTGTCCATTTTTTCCTCCTTGCTACAACATTCTTAAAGGGGCGTCATGTATAATCGACTATTTGGGCGTTAACGTTGTTCCCTCATCAAAAACATACCTGGAGTTTTGCTTTAATTCTTTCACGCATGTTTGGGAAATCCCTTAATCTCCATGGCAACCGTTCAGACTAGCTAGCAGCAGTTAGCATGGATCTGCGCACCTGCTGAGCTCATTATGCAGGATATATCCTCAGTTGAAACACCTGGAAAAACGCTGTTAAAGGGTTCAATACATTGATTATTTCATATCTAAATAATCAGATAGACTAAAGAATAAAGCTATGTGGAAATGTTGGTTTTATATAAATAACAAAATCAAGCAACATAAACATTTTCCAAATTTGTTTCTTTCTATATAAAACTACCGGTGTGTGTCTTTGTCCGGTGAATTTTTTTATTAAAATGAGTTTATTCTTCATTCAGTGAAGTTACTCACAGTATCCAGAAATTGTACTCCAGTAAAAATAGCAATACTTTATCATAAGATTTCACAAGTAAAAGTAAAAAGTACAGCTTTGTAAAAATACTCCTAAAAGTTTTTTTTCTGTAAATGTTACACAAGTAAATGTAGCTAGTAGCTACTACCCACACACCCTCCTAGGTCTAATTCATTTTCACAGCTTCAGGTTAAATGGAGAGAAAGTAATGCTTTTCACAAATAGAATAAGATTTTCTGTCCATAAAAAAAATCTGATTCTGTAAATAAGAACCTTTGTTTACTGCAGAATAATAACGACATTGTGCTCTGAGCGTCTAGGAGTAGTCAAATCCTGTCCAGAGTCCTTCAAAAACTCAAATACCCTTTGAATTAACCTCAGAATCAGATACCAATCAGATGTTTTGCTGTGTAGCGCCCCCTTTCTTATGAGCAGAACTCAGTTTTACCAACATCAGAACTGGTTCTGGTGGAGCTCACTGGATTTATATTCAAAATCTCCAAGCATTTCAAAGAGCTCAAGCTGCCACAGAGTGTAAATATCACGATTCTTCATGACATTTAAAGAGTTTGAGGTGATTTTTAAATAATATTTGTTTCATGCCGAACTCATCTAAATATCTGAATCTATTTTTAATAAATAACTCAAATCTGCTCCAGTTAAAGATCCAATAAAGTTCAGAGTACTCCACATAGACTTTCTCTGAAGACTATTTTTCCTACTTGGGTCTTATTTTTTTTAATCATTTTAATGCAATAAGTTTTCCTATTTAATCATCAGCCATGCATGGAATTTGACCTGCACAAATGTTTTGGCTGGTAATTTACAGCAGGTCACGTTTCCAGTAACGTCGTGTTCCAGTAAACATCCGTCCGTTTTACACCAGAACCAGCCGCAGGCGGGGAGAAGAGAAAGGGTTTCAGTTTGCTTTTGAAAGTGGAAACAATTCAATAAAACTCAGCAACATACAAAACCAAAGCTTCAATGTACTTGAAAACCACTTCCCCATAAACTCATCAATATGCTTTGATGCCATATTAAAATCTTTACTGATTTTCTTTTGCGGATCTGTTTTTGACTCGATGTGAAAG
Organism: Poecilia latipinna; assembly: GCF_001443285.1. Lineage (NCBI taxonomy): Eukaryota > Metazoa > Chordata > Actinopteri > Cyprinodontiformes > Poeciliidae > Poecilia > Poecilia latipinna. The sequence goes on along the minus strand of NW_015112871.1, from coordinate 485,954 downwards.
CTAGTTGAGGCGAACGTATCAGGCTAAAACATGGGCACAACGTGCCACAAGTACAGGGTGGGCCATAAGTTTCCATACATAGAAAAAATAAACATTTTATATTGGACAACTGTTTTTATTTTTGTGGGATTCTGTGTAATCGCTGCACGTCTTGGACCACTTTGTGGTTGATTTGCAACATTTCCAGTTTTCTGAAACTTGCAAATAAGTTTTGCCACAGTGTGGTGTGTGTGATGCTCGTTCCATGTTTCCTGTTAAAGTTTCGTGCAGCCATGCCATTTCAGATCTTTGCTCTTTGCATCTTCTTGGATATCTGAAATATAACAGAAACATACATTTTACATTTATATGGAAACTTATGGCCCACCCTGTATATAAATACCTTGATCGAAAAAAGCATCAGCCCGTATTTTGAAAAACAGAAGCTTTCACAATACCGCAACGCCAACTTTAGTTGCTTAATTCGTAGACAGCTGGTTGCTGTCTACAAGTTATTCTGTTAGCCAGATGCGATGGGAGTCTATTCCAGAGCTTTTCCTTTTGCTAGTGATGGAGAAAAGTGTGTTACATAGTTTGAATGCTTGACCCAAACACACGATACTCCCTGAGTACATCAAGCATATCACCCGTAAACTGGCACTGAGCTGGGAGGCTTGAGGAAAATCTGAGGATGTGAAATAATCTTTTCTTTCTAACCTGCCAATTAAACTTTACAGAACATTATTGACCAATCAGGATTATGAAAACTAAGGAACAGAGGTCAGGGAGAAAGAAATGGAGAAGTTTAAAGCAGCATCAGGTTATAAAACACTATTCCAACCTTTGGGTATCTTACAGAGCTGATGGTTGCAGACTCTCCTTGTCCCATCTGACTTAAGCTGAAGAGATTTTACAAAGATGAAGGGGTAAAACGTGAGTCTCCACGCAGACGGGTTAGTGAGAAAGAATCTCTATCCTGCCAGGAGGAGAGTTGATAAAAAAAATGGAGACAGAAACTTTTCCTGTGTATTTCTTCCTACTTTGACTCGCTTGAGGGCAGCAGAGGCAAACCTTTGTTTGCTTCCAGTTGTAAGTTTGATGAGAAATCTAACACCTGGTGGCTGATTAGGGCAAATCTGCAAAGTTATCTCAGTGTAAATATGTGTTTTTTTTTTTTTTTTCACAGCGTTTCATGAAGCAGCAACGTTTTGGGTCAGAAAAACCCGCCGTCGGCTTCATGGTTTCTGGTGTTGGAGTGGAATTTAAATTAATTTCAGGTTTTTTCATGATTAAATATAAAAAAAAAGTCTGAGTCTGGAGCTTGAGTGAAGCATGTTGGGGCTTCGTTGTGTGATTGAGTAAATGCTGAACTAACACACGAACAAAGGCTGCTCCCATAGGAGCTTCTTAGGCAAGTTTGGAGGGTGGAGAAGCCAAACAAACCAAAGGCCTTTCAGTTGTGCAGGCTTGTTGCGATTGTAGTTTCCTACTGTGTAGAAGAAAAGGAAGAAAAAGAAAAGAAACCCAACCAAACCATCCTGGATGAAAATGGCGTTAAAGTGCACACGTTGTCCCGAAATGATTAGGAGAGTCCGAAGTTGAGTCACCTGACAGGAGCGTAAAGTGGCTCTGAATTCTAGGATTTAGAAAAAACCTGACACAATTACTTTCAGTGAACGTCTCTCAAATCCAATCAAGCAGATAAAACCACAATCCCATCAATGCAACTCTGACTGCCTGGTGGAAACTAAACACAATCAGCAACAATGTAAATACTTTCCAATGTGTCGCAACCCTGACCTCACAAGAATCGCATGGTGTGGATTCAGGATAGCAATTTAATCCGGCTAAACGGTTAGTCAGACACAAAATATTTCCATTTGTTTGATTCAGAATAATGAGAGAAAGTTCAAGGTGATTTACATTGCTTTCTTTAAATGTCGAAGTTTACATACGCTAACATCACTGTGCCTTTGAACAAAGACGTTCTGGACTTTCTGTCAGAGGGATTAACAGCATCTGAGTTAAACGAAGACCTTGTTATGGAGGCATCTTAAGGTAAAACCTCAAACACTTTGCCTCCATGTGGCATCGTGGAAAAATCCATTCTCTGGTTCTGTGTCCCAGAGAAAGATGTGTTTGTGATTCAAAATGTGTAGATAGACCTCAGCTAAAGAAGAATCATGTTGGTAAATTAGTTCTGAACCACCATGGAAAAAGATTTTACTCCAAAACCAGCTGCTGGATCGAGAGCTGATGAAACTAAAATGTGTTTGAAGTGATGAGCAATGATACCGAAGCTTTTGTTCTGATTTCACTTGTTCAATCGGGAGTGTTTTTTTTTTTTAAGAGTTTAAGTAAATGTGTGTACAAGTCAGTTTATGTTCTAGTGCAGCAACCAAGATAAAACAAGGGAACTTTACTGTCGTCCACACAATAACTAATCAAAACTGCATTCTCCGTGTACTGATAAAAAATAGTAAACACAAAGTCTAGATTATTTAAATTAGTAATTAGCATAAATGAATAAAATATCAGTGAATCTGAGCGACCACAGTCTCTTCTGCACTTTTCTTATTGAGATGAATTAAAGTGTCGGCGCTTCTATTGGGAGGGTGCAATAGCTTTAGCTGGCCAGCAGGTGGCAGGATTGAAACTTTTACTCTTTTTCTGCACGTTTGGAAGAAAAGCTTCATCAGCCTCAGTGAATTTTGTTATACAATATATGGATAAAAACGGTGGGAGCTTCAAAATCCCGATAACAATATTCCAGCTGTAAAGTTTGAACATCGTGGCAGAATGTGCACTTCATGAAATAAAGGACAGAACATCGTGGAAATATTAAAGCAGCACCTAAATAAACCAGTCAAGAGATTAAAGCTTTAGTTTAAGCTTCAAATCAAACCAAATCAAATTTTATTTGTATGGCACATTTCAGCGTCATGGCATTTCAAAGTGCTTTACATCACTAAACACAAAAACACAGAATCATGCAACAGTGAATAAACAATCAATGGGGGGACTCCAACCCGCACCCCTCTTATCTGTAAAGCATCTGTTTGTACAAGAAATTATTGTTTAACGCAAAAAAAGTTAAAAGAACATCTAAAAAAATATACATATATATCACTTATATGTAAAATAGAAATAATGTTGGTAATTCTAACTGAACTAAAAACAGGAAAAGGTTGTAATCTGGTTTCAACTGTACATGGTCACACTTTTTAACCACTTCTTTAAAATGTAAAGGACAAGAAACACACATTTTCACTCTTCCTATATCACAGTAACTAAAATAAGTTCCTCTTTGTAAAGTTTTTTTTTCACACCTAAGTTAATTTTAATTACTGTTTACTGTTTTAAACTTTATGTAAAAAACAGGCATCAATAAAGCGGTGTCAACATTTTTCAAGGCAGAAAAGCTTTACGGACAAGGCAGATGTTTTAATAAAATTACAAATTTAAAACATGCTATAAACATGCCTAATTTCTTTGAAGCTGAATCCTACTTCAGCAGTTTGCTTTTTGCAGATCTACAAACTAGACAACGGTTTTTTCACAGTCCCAGGTCACTCTCCAAAATGCAGCAATGTGAGAGGGAACAGAACAAGTTTGATCAGAAAACAAGAAACGTAAATACAACTTCTTGCCGTGCTGGAATACAGTTATGTCGAAATTATGCAAGATTTTAGATTCAAACTTGTTAACACAAAATCCCACCAATCAACAAAGGGAAAGCTGCATTGGTTTTCAGCTGCATACATAAATAGAAGTAAAAGTTTTAAACATTCGAGTGAAAGTTAAAGGCACAACAGTTTGCTATTTACAGTTTAAGACATACGTTTCATTCCCAACATAAAGTAAAACGGTAAATGTCCTGTACTTGCACAGCGCTTTATCAAACCCATCGCGCCGCACGCTACATTCACACACACATTCACACACTGGCGGTGCTGAGGAGCAGCCTGACGGAGGCGAGGCGGGCGAAGCGTCTTCCTCAGACCGGTTAGAGGATGAGCTGTCACTGTCGCCCCACTGGGCATAAAGAGTCAAATATTCACATTAAAAAACTTCAAAACGGCTCAAACACCGAAAAAAGCAGCGACTCGACATTTTCACAGCTCTGTGATCATAAATTTAGAGAAATGAGTGGAATGTTTAGCGAAACTTTGGCTCACGTAAACTTAATGAGCTTTCAACCGAGTTTTTAAAACAAAGACATATTACAACCATCAATAAGAGAACATATATACACACACACACATATATATATATATATCTTTAAATCACTGTGAGGTCCAGACGCATTTAGACAGTAACTATTTTTGTTTTGTTTTATCTGAAGTTGACTTCCACAACTTTATTTGACAGAATCATTATTATTACACAGGTACTACAGTCAGTATTTGCTAACACGATTTGACCAAAACTTATCAGGTTGCTCTCATGTGACTGATTCACTAATGGTGCAAACCAGCCTCACAAACGTTGAGCTCATTGCGAAACATAAATGAGCAAAAATACCAGAGCAGGTAAGCAAAAAGCATCGAAGACGTCTCCATTGATACAAGGGTATAAATAATTTTTTTAAATTAACGAATAATTAAAAACTGAGATATTAACAGTTTCAAAAGGGATACCCCAGTGTAATTACATTTTGGGAGAGATCTATGACACTTCGTGCTAGAAAATAACGTCTTGGTTCATAATCTTAAATCTTAATGTAGCGATCAGAGGAGATGTAAGGGCCAAACTCCACAGGGGATGAGGATAAATCCATAAAGGCAAGAGAGGGAAATGTTGATGCAAAGCTGTCAGACGGAAGTTTCCTGTAAGCCGACAGCGTCGCGTTTAACCTCGGTGAATCAGTCTGGTGAGGAAGTGAGACGCAGGAAGGAGGAGTACCGCTGAAGTCCGGTGAAGAAGACTGAAGGCTTTTAAGGCGCTCCAGAAAAACAGCAAAGGCTTTCTGTTCTTCTGACTCCGTAAACGGGAAGACTGATGACTCACTGACTCCATCTGCTGGCTGGTTACTGTCATTACGGCAGATATCGGCTTTCTGACCGGCCTGAGGAGAGGACGGCGGGTTCTGGTTGCATTGGTTGTAGAGGACAGTGGAGTAGCTCCAGGGCCTGATGGAAAGATCGTCGGCAGACTGGGTCTTGGTCATGTTTGTGATATATCCTCTATCTGATGCTCTGGCCGGGAAAGAGGAGAGCTGCGGGTCGAAACAGAGCTGAGCTTTGCAGATGGGTAAGTAGCTGTGGGCCCGCTCTGGATCTCGCCTCCCGATGACTTCAGGGAAGCTGACTTCTGGCTTCTCTTGCTCCATAATCAGCTTCTTATTCTGAGGTTAAAATAAACAAGTTATTTTAAGCATCTGCTGCGTGACAGATACAAGCATCTAGCTGCAGATGTGGAGCCTCCAAACCCACAGAGATAAAAACGAATGTAGGGCGAAAGTATATAAAGAAGATAACATACGCCATGTCACTCAATATGTCCCTTTAAATCGAGTTACTGAACTAAACTCACCTGAAATAGACTGGAAATGAAGTTTTAATGGATTGAACTAAACTGAATCACAGCAGACAGGACCGGACGTTAATAAATTCAATTAAAACAAATGTTAAACTGAATTTAAACAAACTGAACAGTTTGATTGAAATTAATCAAATAGGGTAGTAATAAAATACAAAATATATGTCTCATAAAGTTCTATCATTTCCTTAACTTAAAACGACCTGAACATTTTCTGAGCCCCGTTACCTCGAAGCTGGTTGTAGGGTTCCACTGAGACACGGTGCTGTTAGAAGGATCTGGCACTCTATGGAAGAGCTTCTTCTTTATCCTAAAAAAGCAGAGGGAGAATTATTAAAATAAAACATAGACGTCATAAAGAAAGGCTTCTGCTTTACTACAAGAACCAAAACACAACATTATGTCTTACACTCTCATCTGAGCCAGAAGGAGTATCAGAATCGACACCAGTGACATCAGCAGCAGTGGAACGATGATGCAGATCACTATCGATATTTCCTCGGAGCCTTCACACACATAAAGCCGAGTTAAAGCCATCGGTTTTACGCCGTCTGCTGATATTGAGCGCATGTTGGGCTTTACCAATGTGAACGTTAGCCGGGTTCCCAGCTGGACCAGTACCGGCGACGGTGCTGGCGCGAATGAATATGTCGTAAATACCAGGCGACATATTCTCCAGAGTGTAGCGGTGGAGGTCGCCTGGCACAGTTACACCTGAGAAAACAGTGAAAATAGTTTAAAAGATTTAATTTAATTCAACGTCGAAGCATCCATACTCCACAAACCCGATTTTCACTTTGATTTTATGAGATGGACCAAGAAAACAGTAAAACAGGTATCATGCCTTGTTGCTGATATGCAATATATAAATAAACTTGACTGGACTGATAAATAAAATTATCTGAAAAGTGTGGCTTGCACTTGTATTCAGCTCCTATCACTCTGAAACACCAAAGTAAAATCCTGTAACTTGATTAATAAAGACTCCAGTACTGTTGATAGCGTGATTTAATCTCAATGTTATATAATGGATTTTTAATGTTTAAAAAAAAAGCTTAAATAGCTAAAATCTTTTTATCCAATTAATTGATTAATCACCAGAATAATTGATTACTAAACTAATCATTAGTTGCAGTTCTGGTTTAGATAAAGACACACTAGATGTGCAAAGGAGGTAGAGTAAACTGCACAGGATCTACATAAATAAATGACTAAACAAACAAACTAAGTAACTAAATAAATAAATAAATGAACCAACTAAATAAACCGATAAACTAAACTAACTAAAAATCAGAACCAGATATAATTTTGCTTCTCTTTCTACATCCAGAAACAGAAGGACATAGAAACTTTGTGTTGGTCTATCACATCAAATTTCTTTGTGGTTTCTTTCACAGTCACTATCGAGGTAGCATTACGAAATAAAAAGTAAATTAAGAAACACAACAAATATGTCAGCATTGTTACTAGACCAAAGGAAAATTCAGCAGCAGTCTGTATATCCGAGGGAATGAAAGCTCTGTGTGTGACTCTGTGCTCACTCCTTGCCAGCTGGTTTCGGGTGGTGCAAACGAGGGCGTAGCTCCTAATGAAGCCATGAAGCTGCTCCACAGGTACGGGACTCCAGCTGAGCTCCACCGAGGTTTCAGAAATGTGCTCCACCCGCACATCGGGACCAGCTGAGGGCGCTGCAGATGCAGAACGGGAGGAGAAATGTTACAGCTTAGTGTAAAATAAAAAAGACCTTTTTTCTTTAAAAACACCTGACTGGTTCTGGATACATTTAAAATGTAAGTTTTGCAAAATGTAGCTCTGTCACTGTCAGTCAGGCAGTAGGAGGAGTGAAGGAGACAATGAGTAAAAATGAACTCAACTACTAAGTTTCTTATGATGAATTCAGGGTTTCCCCCCAGAAAACTTGGTGGTAGGGGGTGCTAGAGCAGTCATCTAATGGCCTACTGTGTTTTTGACTTCATAAAGTTTCACGTTTACAGGAAATCTGAAAATATCACCTGGTAAATTAGGTATTGTTAAGTTTGCTGCAGGTGAGGACTGATCGGAGACTCAGTGAAAAACTTAAAAGATTATTTTGGAGTCTTTTTTTTTGTTTTTTGTTTTTTTTTAAGCTTGGACTGCAGCTGATCATTCTCGTTCAAAATTGTAGAGATTAATGTTAAGATTTTAAATGATTTCACTAGTAACTTTATAAAAACAAACAAGTGAGGTGAAAATGTTTGCCCATAACAATTCTGCAGACTAGTTGCCCAGTAACTAAGCACAGGTTTTCCAAAGGAAGCCAAAACCTCACTTTTACTTTCTTAATAAGTCATGACCCGCTGTGACAGGGTTCTCTTATGACTTGGACAAACAAAAAATGACTGCCCAAGGCCAGAGATCACTTTAGTGAAATTTATTTAGCTCTTCTTCAAGTGAACAAAGATGGCAGGTGCAGATACAAGGACATCCAAGGCAGGTTAAAATCAGACAAACAGCAGTACCTTCAATGCAAGAGTCCATCACTTTCCACATGACTTCTCAGGAGTCTAGCCACAGACTGACACCCTGTGGCACAGACTGACACCCTGTGGCACAGAGCCCTGCTTTTAAAGCCACAGGCTCCGCCCACAACAAAAACAAGCAAAACAACAAAACAATTACTTCTAACTTAAGTAAACTCTTACAGTATACAAAATAATAATAATAATAATAATAATAATAATAATAATGAGAAAAATAAATAAATAAACTTGTAATCAAAAATACAATACTCAATTTAATAGAAAACACTCAGTATGTTCCGATAACCCTGCTTGAAAACAAAACTGGGAAAATGTTTGGAAGTGAAAACAGGTTAGGATGGATATGCCAACTGAAGCAGGAACACCGCGTGTGCACCCACGATGAACCGCGTCAGTTTAAGCTGCAACAGAAGTAAGTTAGCGATTGTGTATGTTTGTGAGGGAACGCTCGCATGTTGACACGGACTCATAATTAAGTCCCGACTCGTGACGGCTCCTCCGTCACACCCGCTCACCATTACAGAACCACGAGTTGTTCTGTGTATTGAAGGAAAACGTGTAAGATCATATGTTTGACAGCTAAAGCAGAATTTGAGCCTCCAACATGACAATAACTCAAAACTATCACTGAGAGTGAGGAGTCGGGAAAATGTTCAACATCAAACACCAACATGTTGCTACAAGAAGTGTCTCCTTTCAGTCTTTTCAGCTAATGAGGGAAAGGCTAAATCCTAAGTGGCGTCCCAATTTTTCCTCAGATGTAAAAGACATTTTAATTTTATCTCATTACATGCTGTGTCGATCACATACTTCCTTCCTGCGTATAAACATGGAGCGTTATATTTCCTCCTGCTCCTTGTTCGCCATACAGAGCCTTGACGGAGATGGCGTTACGTTCCATTGTCTTCACTCCCTCTAAAAAGATATATTAAAAAAATGTCTGTCATGACACAAACATCTAGCCATGACGGTTTCCCACTGCAAAAGAGGAGATCCAGCTGGGCTACCTGTGATGATCAGCTTCGTAGAGGAACTATTCAGCTTTTCCCAGTGCAGAACGCTGCTGGTTTCCTCTCTGACTGCAACCCACTCCACCACGAAGCCGCTCACTGACAGATCTGGCGGAGGCCTCCAGCGAATCTTCACGCTGTCGTCACCCAGCGGCGTGGCCGTGAGCTCGGCCGGAGGCGGCGGCTCTGGAGGCACAGAGAAAACAAAGGCGATGGCGACAAAAACGGCACAGCAGTGATTCACGCTGTCAGTCGTTGACGTCTGATTCAGCTAACCTTGCAGATCGGTGCATATTATTGTTGTACTGACATATTTCATAAGTCATCTCGATGTTCATGACAAGTGTGCACAATGGCTCAGGGAGTCTCTACTTTGTCTTCCATCTGGCCTGAGGCAACGGAGTTAGGAAACCAAAAGCCTCAACTGCCAGCGCCATGAATGATGCAGAAAGAATTTTTATATGCTGAACTTTTTCATGTTTTGTCTTGAAACAACACCAACCTCCACTGTTGAGAATATAATTGGGTATTGTAAGAAACGTTTCTGTAATAAAAATGCATTTGTTTCCAGTCTAAAGTCTTACAAAAGCCTCTTACAGGTTTTCTTCTTAAATTGGTCTACATTTAGTTTCTTCAGAAAGACTTTGTCTTAACATGAAGAAACGTATCCACCTGAATCAAAGTTACCATACGCTTCCTGGTAGCATCTCTGATTAAAGCTCTTTTAGTTTGTTCTCATCCCAGTAAAAGAAATTGAAGCTTGTGGCTTTAAGGCAACCAAACGCAGAAAAGTTCAGGGTGTTCTGCTATTGCAGGGTGACGTGTCTGGCTGTAGCTCTACCTTTTTCAGAGGAGCCTGAGATCCAGACCAAGGCTTTGGGTGATGTCCCTGCAGAGGTGGATGCCGTCAGGCTACATGAGCAACGTCCAGCAGGAAGAGGCAAGCTGCAGGACGTGGTTTCAGGCTGCAGTTTTCCACAGCTCCCGTAATCGCTAAGAGTCAGACCATTCTCTGCCCGACAAGTCACATTGTAGAAGGTAACTCTGCCGTTGGCCATGAAGCGAGGCAGCGGCTAAATATCACACAAACAAGGAAAGAGGCAAAGGAAACTTCTAATTAAGCTGCTCTGACATGACAGACATTATGATCATGCAATGCAAGCCAACAAAAAGGAAGCTGCGGAAGACTTTTCATAATAATCTCAGAATAGCTCTGAAAAATCCAATAAAGAAAGGCAAAAGTAATTTCAGGGAGATACAAAAACAAATCAGCTGCGAAAGATGGTGATTAAGAAAACTAATCACATCCAAAGATTATTAAACTGTGAAACTCTAAAGCTCAAACGGATGTGCGGGAGACAAGCTGGCATTAGAAATCATGAGTCAAACGCTGAGATTTACACACACACACGCACGCACACACACACAAACAATACACACACAAACAATACACACACAAACAAACACGCACCTTCCAAAGCAGAGAAATGAGCCTCCGTCCGTTCCTGCCGATAGGTCCCACCTCCCTCCAGAGAGCTGGTGCTGCAGACGGGGCTAAAGACGAGAAGCATGGAAATTACCAAAGTAATTACAAGGAGCCACATGAAAGCATGTCGATACTTTAATTTGAGGCAAGAGCACAACGTTGGTATTTCACATTGACCAGTTCTTTGTTTTACTTGATTTAAACAAGTCTCGAACCCAATGAAAACACGGTCTTTTAATGTGACGACACCTCTGTTCTGACTCACCTTGCTTACTCTCAACTGTGAGAAAAGAAGTCAAATGACAACAAATCCTGACATGCCTGGAAAGACAGTTTTAAAATCACTCTCTCCCTCATATCTTTCCTATATGACTGTGTTTCTCTTTGTACATGGATCATTAAAGGAAAATCTAACATCTTCTTATGGGAATACTTCCTGGCAGAGGAAAAAGTATGTGAGCTATGAAATTATGAGCTACATATCTGGACTATAATGGGAAAACTGGGGTGTTGGTTTAGTTTAGGGAGGAGAATCAATTGAAGCTAAACGGAGCAAAACGCAAGAGCAAACCTGAAAAAGAAGACTGATAAACACTGCAAACATCTTGAGGCTGATGCAGAGGTAAATCTTCCAGTAGGACACCCACCCTAAGCTTACAGCCAGGGCTTTAATGAGAAGGTCAAGTTAAGTCATAATGTATTAAAATGGCCTAGTTAAAGTCGAAACCAAAATCCAACTGAAAATAAGTGCACTGCTGTCATCTAACAAGTCAGACATGTTGAGTCAAAGTGTCAAAAGACAGTTGATGAGTAAATTTATCTCCAAGCCTGTTGTCAAGGCTCTGAACAGACACATTTTTTGACTGGTGCAATAAATGTTAATTCATACTGACAAGCATGAACCAAAGATTTAACATTACCATCTGCAACCACGAGGAAAGGAAGCTGGCCAGAGTCGGCAGAACGACTCCACAGTTGGGTGCTAAAAGGATGTGTTAATGGTGCAGCTCAGTGATGATAGTTTCCAATTAGAAGAATATATTACTGCTAGCAGGCCTTTAAAGAACGTAATAGCTTCTCTATCACTGTGGATTTACTGCAGGCGTCTCCACCTCACTGCGCCGCGCCGCGCACTTCACCGGCTACAGTAGGAAAATCTGACAAGTCTTTATTGAAGAATTTTGACCAAGTCTCATTAACACTGTTTCATATAATTTAGGATTAAGGACATTTGTTTCTGCAGAGGTATTTTGAACTGACAAGCATCAGCTTGCTGGTATGTGGTGTCTGTGGAAACATGCTGTTTGGTTTGCCTAAATTAAAACTTAATGTGGCAATAAATGAAGAGCAGCAGTGAAATTTTCAAACAACAGGGTATTTTGTGTCTTAAGTAAAAATGACATATATTCTTTTCTAGCTTCCAATCCTGCTGTGATAATAGTAAATTCTATAAGCTTATAGTAGTTTTATTATTAAAATAATGTTGTTTCATCTCACCAGCCTCTGCTGTCCTTCCCTGAAATGGGTTGCTCCACTCGCTCCAGGGGCTGGCCTCGCCCAGGTAACGGTTTCGAATCTCGAGCGTATACGAGGTGTATGGCTTGAAGAGGCACACCTGGAAAGTATATCCAGTTACACTCACATTCCTGACCTGAGCATTTACCTGCATGGACGAAAGAAACAGAACGGCACAAATGAACTTATGTTAAACAAGACATTATCTGGACTCTTGTTTTTTTCTTTTTTTTTATCAATTCTGGGCGGTTTAGTTTTCCCAATAAAAATGTTTTATATTAAAACACTTAACATTTTTCGCTCACTGTTTGCCTTTAAATAAGACATATTTTACTCCCTTAGGTCAGTTAGAATCCGCTTTAAAAGAGTATGACTTTGGTCAGATGTCTTGTACGACCCATTCCTCCTGACAGAACTGAAAATCTGTTTAACATTTAGACCCTGATGTTGCTATATGAACAAATGTTTTTGATTTCAAATTCGGTACAGCTCACCTCTCCCTCTGCTGTAAACTTTATTTGGGAATTCAGCTCTCCACGTTCAATTTCAAAAGGAGCCAGGGGGAAATGAGTCACATTACTTGTCCAGGACACACTCAGGCAGTGAGGGGAACCGTCAACTTGTCGGACGCTGTTCAAACTCACTGGAGCCAGTTTTCCTAAGACAAATAAGAAGAGGCAAGGTCAGCAGACGACAGCACAGGGATGAATGGTGGTGCTACAAGTGGGGGAAGAAAGACCACCACAGCCTCACCTTCTATTCTTGCAGACTGGCACCGAATTTTAGATGAAACATTTCCACTTATGCTGTGCGATATGACGCTGATGCAAAACGTGAACCTCAGTCCGGATCCGTTGATTCCTGCGGTGCAGCTCAACCCGGTTGTGGTACAGCTGAATGTCAAGTTTTTTGATCTTAAAGATGACACATGGACACGGTGGCTTTAAAAGAGAAAAGCATGGACTCCCCTTAAATGTTAATGTGTTTTATTGTGACTTTGTGTTATAGATGAAGACAAACCGCAAAGTAAAAAATAAAACAATTTGAAATTTTTCACCGGTAAAAATCTGAAAAATGTAACGTGCCCAGTCGTCCCTGGTGGGTTCAGGGAGATGTAGGCTTTGGACCACAAATATATTTCAGTATGAAACTTTAATCTTGATTGATTTGCTGATGAATGGTCTTTCTGAGAGATTTTCAAAGCTCAACATATTTTATTCAAACATAATTCAGCTATAAACCTCTCAACGGCTTTCTCCCTCATCTGTCTTCTCTGTTTCTCGGTCTCCATGATGCACAGAGCAGCTCTATTTATGCTGAGATTAAAATACACATTGGTGTATTTCATTGTTGCACACTGATGTTTTTGAGGAGGCTGCTTTGGTTCTCAGATTTTTATAGCAAAATATATCTGAAAAACAGGCAAACAGGTAAAAGTAGGCAGCTACAACACTAAATACTACAATAAACTGCAACTTTCATTGGTTCATACATGCAAGAGCTGTTAAAATTACTCTCAAAGAAAACAGGAAAAGAAAAAAGAAGGAAATTCAAACAATGTGGTCAAAGATTGATATCAGTTTGAGAGATAAAGATGATGCAAAATGTAGTGTGACAACAAGCCATGCCAAGATACAAACAGCAACAAGATTGTAAAATACAACTAGACAGGAAGGAATCTACAAAGTCAATCCCAACAAACCATTGACTTAGACACTCTTAGAAAATGTCCAGCATGTGCAACAGATGCTTGATCCACAGAGAATGAAAAGGTAGCTGCTGCTTATCACCTGATTTTACATCATTTTTGATAGTACAGATTGACAGCTTTTTATAGTAATTAATAGAAACGTCTATATTCACCTGAAAACCACACTAACACCCGGCTCAGAGGAAGTACGTGACAAGGCTTTCCTTAATCAAAGACAACATCAACAATATCAGAGTCTGCATCCTTCCTGTCTCAGTAAAACATGTTCCTCAGCATAAAAACCTCAAAGCTGTTTTTTTTTTTTTTAGTTGAATATTTATGCTATTTAGGACTAATCTCTCTTTCAAATCATTTTTACGAAATGATTGACGGCCCACACATCGCAGGTGTTATCCACCCCAAAATGCAAACTGATGAGAGGAGTATTCAGGACTGGATATATATAACTCACTTTTTATGAACGATTTTTGAAGAAATTGTAATTGCCAGAGCCAATAACTTCTAACTTGGGAGTAGTTCACTAGATACAAACATTTACTGTTAAATAAATTTAAAACACATGCAGATCAATGGGATTTACAGTCTCCTTAAAAATGTAAGTGTTTTATATTTAAATAAGTGTTACATTTGCTTCTCAGGAAAAAATTGTAAATCCCATAATTGTACTTAAACAACCAGAACCCACAGCGCTAAGGCCTCTATAGTTTCCGTTACAGACAAAAACATATCTAGCATTTGTACGTCTTAAAATAGCCAAAACAAACATAATCAAAATATATATATTTTTTTTTAAATCACAAGATTTAAAGCAGTGCCATTAATTCCTTTGTGTGTTTTTTTTTCTTTATAAAAATGGTTTGGATCATTTAAAGAGATAAACTGTGAAGATGCAACAGGCCAAAGTTGTGTTTGTAGCCTAATGACAACATCGTGCCAAACAGAGTTAACCGATTACTCTAACATGCAATGTCTTTCTGGAGATCAGCACTCAGTCTCACCTTAGCATTTTTTCAGCTTTAAGGGTATAGTACGTTGCCTGATTGTCTCCAGGCGTCCAGTGGCAGGTGACGTTACTTCGAGGTATGAACACACAGCCGAGGAGCTGCAGCGATTGAGGGACGTTCTTGGTTGTTGCAACAGAGAAGGCTGCAGGATTAAAGTTTGTGAACAGCTGGAGTCAACAACATCACAGAGTAAAGCCATCACAAAAAGATTTGTGATGTTCAAAAAAAATAAAAAATACTACTAGCTAATAACTAAAATGTTTTCTTTCAGCAGCATATTGTTATCTTGAAAGTTTAGAGAAAAAAGCAGCATAACCTCTAATTTGACCAAAATTATTCTGTTGAGGTAAAAAATACCACATTAAGAAAGAATAATTACTATCAATATAGTTTAATTTACCACTGCTGTACTTCCTAGAACCTCTCAAATTTCCCATAAAATAAATTGATCAGTTTCTACAAACTTCTAATTAGTAATCCATTATTTCTTGTATCCCTAAGTTACAATATTTGATGCAGACGTACCTTTCTACTATCTGCTCCTCTAAATTGGAAAGACAAGAGAGCCTGACATAATAGTACGGCGGATGTTGTTGTTCATACATAAAATAGTTACTCTGCTAACTGTGGAATGCAGTTTCTACAGTCAGAGAAAAATGATTTTAAAAACCTTACAAAAAGTTTAATGATTCAGATGAGCCTATCCTGTCACAGGGAGGAGGACAGAAAAAAATGAAGAAAAAAAAAATCAAAGCTGCAGTCAATTTCTCAATTAAAAAAAAAAGTTTGGTTTTTTTATATATACATTTTTAACCGTGGTGTTTAAAAAACGGGAAGGGGGTTGTGCAGAGATGAATAATTTTATGCAGTTTTACCTCAAGGTTTTACCTGAAGGTCTGTCAAGACGCTTACTTTGATTTGACAGCCAATCCCTTGCACACAACTACAGGCGACGCCGGCATAATTCACATGAATGCCAACGTAGCACAGATTCAATGCCATGACAGTGTCTTTAGACTGTCACCCATCTGCAATGACCCTTGACGATGTTTTTGAAAATGCTTCTAAATGTGACAGATTAGACAAACGCTGTAGAAACAAGGCCTACATTCCAGTTAAAGACAGAAATCCGTGCCTTTATTTAAACTCCTTGACTTGGTAAGGAGTCGCTAACGCACCCGCAGGCTATACAAGATGTAGCAGCTTGCACCTTTTCTATAATGACCCCTCGGCTCGGACTCTTCCTACCTTTGAAAATCAATCAAACAGTTGATCAATTTAAATTTGTGTTAAATACACATTTCCTTTCATTGGCTTTAAATTGAAGCTCAGCAAGTCTGTGTGTTTCTACTAACTCTTATCCTGACAAATTTAAGACTTGTTGATTGACTTTTCAGCACAGCTAGTGATCGGATCAGCAAATTTAAAGCACATTTTTAAGTTTTCTATATACTAAATCATGGAGATAAAGATATATAACAAGTTATTACAAGCTTGGTAAAGAGAACAGCACTCTACATTGTCAAAGCAGTGAAAGACTTTGTTGTACATTGCAATTGTTTTTCTTAACTTGATCTGTGGAAAAGAAAACAATCCCAGATCATTAATAGGGCAAATATGAACAGAAAGTCACATGCTCCCAGAATGTTTTGGACAAGAAAAGAAGAGATTGTTACCCAGAGTGAGTCCGGCTCCCAGCAGGAAGGCCCAAACCGTGGCTAAACTTCGCTCCATGAACACCCACATGCCGTCTCATTCGGTTTGCCCCATTGTGTTGGCAGCAATTTGGCATAAACACTCATCTGCTCACACTGCTGAGAAGAGCCATCCTTTAGTTAGGATGAAAGTGAAAAGGTTGTGGATTTTTTAAAATTAGTTGCACAACAAGTTACCTTGCAGACATGTCTTTGAATCTGTAGGTTAGTTGACATAAAACTATACCACCAGCAATGACATCATGCCACTTATTAAAATAGAAACAAACTGATTTCACAATCTGGCAACTTTATCAGATTAGTGTGAACATGCAGAGTGTGTGTTTCTTTAAGTTTTATGGTGGCTCAGATGTTTCTTGTGTGTAGTATAATGGACTCTTTTGATAGATCTGCAATTGAAGACTTGTCAACACAACATAATAAAGTGAAAGAGTTGAAAGACTGACCAGTTCTGGTTAGAGTGAATAAATGTGATAATAAACTGATTAAACATGAGAATAATGAAGACACAAAGCACTTTAAACGCTGATATTTTTGTTTACTCAATCAACTAAAGGGCATATCCTTAAGTCCTGGTAGATTTAGAGTAATCTTCTTCTATTAAACCAATAAGTTTAAATCCGATAGGAAATTACCTGGTGTGCAGGAATCAGATGTGTGACAATATGCCTAACAATGTATGTTTCACATGATTGAAGAGTATTGCCTTTGTTGCATTCATGAAGGTACAACTGAACTGTTGTAACAATTTTTTTTTTAAAGTACATCTATTAGAGGACCTTCAGTCGACTAAGCTTTGGCAAGGATTTCCAGTGTTTCCACCATAATCACAATATTTTCTGTAGGTTGCCCTCGTATTTAAATTGACAACCAATTAAATTTAATAAGATGTGCTGTTGGATTTTACAGTGAAGTTTCAACAAATGTTACATTGTTATCAATTTTATAGTGGACCATTGCAATATATGTAAATATAACAAATTCAAATCATCATCTGATAAATAAGTCCTCTGCTACAACAAGCCACAAGTTAAAAGATAAAGCGTACAAGAGGGGAAAAGAATTTTGCATAATTTGTCATAGTTTATCAGAAACCCCACACGTTTTGTTTCAGGACCATAGTTCCAGTCAAGACAGAAAGCACTCCACCTCTCAGCCCTTTCTCGTAGGATTGTCATTAATTTCCCTATCACAAAACCATTTGACATTTTCCAGTTACCTGATCTCAAATCTCACCAGGGTGTAAATGCATAGAACCAAATGAGTTGGTGTTGCTTCAATCAGAATAGCACCGAATGATTCACTCCAGGAAAGAATGGCAAACTGGGGGAGGGTAAAATTGTTCATGCCTGGGAGGAGGGGGAGGCCCGGACCATTTACACCCAAATAATAAAGCTCATGATAACATCATTTTACAACATGCCCCCAACAGAGGGGGTTAAAAGGTCTGGCACCACAGAGAGCAACTATGTCATTTTGAGGTCCATCCAAAACAAGAGAACAACAATTTACAATCACCGACAGTCTACAACTAACTCACACATTTTGAACAGTGATTGTTAAAGCTGCTACCTGTGATTAACATGGCTTCCTGGCTGCGCTGCCAGTTTTGGCGGGCAGTCGGGGTCATCTCCAAGACGACGAACAAAATAGGCCTATGTGTCCAGTTTTTGTTATTTAGCTTCTTCTTGCCCTCTTTTTTTTCTTCTGTTTTTCACTTTGTCGCTCCACTTTTATGCTTATATGAAGAGCCACTCATGCTAACTTAGTCCGTAAAAATGCTCCGGCTAGTTAGCAATCTGTTGCCAAGTGACCAATGGTGACTTTGGTGGACGAGTTTTACCCAAAATACACTTCGAGACAATAGCGGCGATCCACTTTTAAATTCCCGTGTCATAAAGTTAAAAGAGTGAAAATGAAGCCAGTCATGAAGGCACAACTTTTTATTCAATATTTTACACCTACTACACCACTAAAATCAGTCAGCCTTCTAAAGTGTTTTAGCAACCACGAGTCTGACTGGAGCAACCTATATAATCCCTTAATCCAGAATACGTATTTGTTCTCTTTTGTGTCCCATATTTCCTGTTTTGTTTCCCCCTCTGGGTCGGATTCGTGCCGCCCTCCCCCTTATCGAGGGAACATTTCTAAACAACAGTAAATATAAATATTTCAGTTACATGTTCTGGAATATGTGTAATTCTGGATGCACAATGTCACTGGAAAATAGGATTTTTTTTTTTTTTACCAGCATTCAGTTGAGCGGTGTTAAAAGAGGGAACAATAAAAATGCCACCTCTTAAAGTCGACGCAACACTATAGTAATACCCCTGCCCTGCAAGATTATTCCTGGAAACAGCAAATATTTTTCTCCCAATTGTTTCACAGTTTACTTGATATCATTCCTTCACTCTCAAGTTAAATATTACCAGTTAAATATCGAGTTAAATATTCCTTCAATTAACATCAGACGACATCCACTCTCGGTGTATTAGAGGTCAAATTTCTATTTACAATTTGTCGCTATTAATGTATTTGACAACTTCACACGCTGTCTGTTGCGTTAATTTAAATCGCTTCGTGACCCACTCTCTCTGCTTTCTGTCATGTGTCCCACAAAGCGAAATAAAGCAGGTAGAAGTTGGCTATCAAAGGCTCACTTACCAGAAAAAGGTTTATCCGGCATGTCAGTGGTCTGTTTGGCAGTGATTGTGCAACATGTGCGGTTCCTGACAACACATCTGCACCGCCCCGCTGCGTGTCAATACTCCCAGAAAAGAGCGGGGCGTGAAAGTAGGAGGGGGGTGGTTGTTCGTGACGTCCTCAGTGAGTCCCGATTGGCTTTCTTGTTCAGGTCCTTAAAAATATAGGTTCAATAAACTCTGATCTAATTGATGAAGAGCGCATATTTTCTGCATTTGGGAAGGGCGAAAACCAGAGATCGTCAAAACTTTTCTAATATTAATAAAGAATTTGTTCTTCTGCATTATCAGCTCCCCTCAATAGTGCAATAAAGATCCACACTTTTCGCTAAAGCAGTCTCCGTTGTTATCCCAAGTTAATCATAAATGAAGAATGGGCCCCAGGCGCTTTCAGGATGTATCCGAGTCGTGGTTTGAAGTATTTTCCCTAACTGCATGCTTTATTTTCTGCTCTAATGAGATTCCAGTGTTGAAGCAGGATGTCACATCCTTAACAGCCCACTTGGTGACACTCCTGGCTCATAAAATCAACATCAGGAACACACGTAGGTGTGTCAGCTCCTGCAGAGGAGAGTTTGCAAAAAACTAGGAATACTTCAACAGAAACATAATTGTTAACTTCCAGTGAGTTTCATGCACTGCAGGTCTCAGTTCAATGTTTATTATTCACCAATGAAAAAGAGACAACTATGGGACCAATCCTCAAAGTTACACCTGACAGAAAATGTTAGATGGACTCAATTTACATGGTGTTTTTATAACTATACTGACCTCGCAAAGGAGCTTTACAGTAGAGTCACATTTGCTCAGTCGCAAATGTGCATACATTCATACAGCTACATGCAGACTGGTAGGTAACTTGGGATTAAAAAGATTTCCTTTTAAACGGTTCTTCTTGTACTTTTATTTGCAGGAGATCAGACAGGAGAGAAGAAGGGAAGACATGCAGCAAAGGTCCCAGGACCACTTCATCAAAGACTAATAGGCTCTGTAAATAGAGAGTCTGATCTATAGATCAGCATATATAGTATATTATAGTATAGAGCATTTGTAGTATAGAGGTATACTTCTATACTAGGCAACCAGTTATTAAGGTCATCAGTTTTCCACATGAGGCCAGTCCGGCTTGCATATCTTTTTCACCTGGTAAATGAAATCGTAACTTGACATTTTTTTTCCTATTAATCAGTTTATTCTCATCTGTTTTTAAACATTGTTTGAGAATCTGATATATTTAAAATGCAATAAAATCAAATTATTTGCATATTAATTAAGCTTAGTTTTTTTTTTCAGGAAGTACCAATTTTAACTGCACTAAAATATTTTGAAAAAGGTAAAACATGGATTAAAATAGCATGATGACGCAATAGGTAAATAACTGCATCATCCATGAACCATAGTTGCATCTATCCTACCTATTTATTTATTTAAATGGAAAAAAAGACATGGTCCCAATATGAACCTTTGAGAAACACCCAAACAGACTTTATAAAAAAATGTAAAAAAAATCAAGATGTACAAGATCAAAGGATTTGGATATATGTACAAAAAGCACAGTTAATCTTTTTTTTTTCCATAGCAATAATGACGTTGTTTGTAACAGATGTGATGGCAGTTATTGTGCTGTGTCAAAAAAAAAACAAAACCTTGTTTGTAACAAACTTAATATAAAGTTTTATAATATAAAGTACTTAACCTATAGACTCAAAATATTTTAGCTGTAACTGAACATCTTCACATACGGTGATGACTGACTTTAAAACAACAAACTGTAAAATTGTTAACAGACTCAATGCGCTCAGATTCAACCCACAAAAAACACAAAGATTAATAACTGAGGCAATAGGCAGAGCTGCCACATTTACTGCTGTTTGGAATGAGATGATCTCAGCGAGATGTTTGGTGATGATACTAAGAACAACAAACACCTCTCTACATGTGGTAGGGTGATGCCTTTGGAGTGCATTTTCGAGGCAGAGGTACAGAGAGCTGTAATGTCCGAGGAGAGGGGTCAGCACAGAGAGCTGCATGGCTAACAACAAATGGGTTATATCCATCATACACATCTTTCCGTATTCTGGGGCAGGACAGTTCAAGGACTCTCTGGGAGGGAAAGTAATTTCTGGCTGCGGCGGAAACTGGCCAGCGTGCTGAGCGTTGTCTCTGATACAACGGATGCTCTCCCTTTGGAACTATAAAGACAAATGCAATCAGGCAACAGGCAGAGCAAAGGCAACATTTTGATCAAAAAACATTGCAGGAAAGGAACTTACACTCACTCGCTAGCATACTTAGATGGCTTAGATGGGCTGAGGTCAAATGGGTCATAGGTCGAGGTTCAGATAAGTGGCTAGGTTCAGGTTTAGAATACCGCTTCTTTGGCTGGGCGAGCTTGCAAGTTCGGGGGGAGGCCACTGCCGTCAGTGACGCTCTACTCACCTACAGAAAACACAACACAGATAGAGTAGATCTGGTAGGATCGTAAAATGTTATCGCCTCACTCTCCCCCCGATTCTCTTAAGGAGGGACAGTAAAGCTTGTCAGAGACGATGGGAGGATGGGTGGAGCTAAATACAGGGTGTAGTACAAAACAGGGTGAAGTAACATAATTACAGTCACTACCATAGAACCTATGAATAACATTTGTATTTGAGACAATTTAAATGTTATTAAGTCGATAACTACAATAGCCAAAAACATAAACATTTGTCCAATAATATCGTTATTGGACATCATTGGTGAAGATTTAAAACGCAACAACTGCGGCGGATAATGTAATGCTAAATAAATGGTCAATTTCTTAGAAGAAAAATACTTTTTTGCAGTTATGGGTGTTTCGATGGATATTACACACTTTACCATATATTACATTAACCAGGTGGGCAGAGTAATTTGAATGAATATGACGGAGACACACACAGGTGAGTCTGATTAGTTTTGTTCACACTTCTTTTTAAAATATTTATTTATTATCCTAATGTTTCTGCTATGTTTCCTGTTTTCCCTTCCAGGCTGGAAGTCTTCCTCCTTCATGTTGGCGAAAACAAGAGCAGCACCAAAGACACTTCACCATCAGTGAAAGTTCATTGGCCGCTTCCAATGAACTTTCAAAGCACACTTCACCTTCAGTGCAAAGTACTGTGAATGCATGACCTTTGTTGTATATTGCTGTCAGTGCTGTTTGATGTTTTGAAGTACCAGTTGCAGTAGATTACATACTGCAACTGGTGCTGGTGTTTTTGTAGATTCAAGTGGCATCTAATGTCTTTTAATATGAATTTGGGGATTATTGATGGCCAGTAGTTTCTGGGGGGAAAAAGGTTTTAATTGCTCTAGTGGCGTTTATTTGGTAGTAAATTGACCAAAAAGATGAGTAATGAGAGAAGGGGAAGACTGGGAAGCAAACCCACAACAGCCACATTGAAAACTAAAGTCTTCATATGTGGGTTGTGCTTAACCCCTGCACCACCACAGCATACCCTGCCAGTAGTATTTGAAAACTCAGATTTCTATGTTAATATATACTTTACACCATTCTGTGTTAGATTAACACTTTCATAGTGTTAACTTTTGATAATATACACTAGTGTTGGGTAGATTAACACTGAAGTGTGTTTGATTTCAACTAGTATGAGTGTTGATTCAACTCTATCACAAATAACACTTTCAAAAGTGTAACTTCTACACCATCCAGAGTGGACCGATATAGACACTTTCAAAGTGTTGAATTTAACTCTGTAGGAGTTGATGGAACACTTCCAAATTTGCTGTGTACACGTTGCTACTCACAGGTGTTGGTAGAGGGAGTTCAGGCTGCCACCCTCTTGCATAGGGCCGAGGTTGAGCCAGTTCACATACTCGTTCAGATGGGAAGGCATGGAGAGCCCATTTGCTGATCTTCGATATGGGAGTAAGCCTAAAAGAAAGGAAAGAAAGAAACACTTTAATCTAGTCGTAGTAATATAAAAATGTATGAGGCAAAAATGATAAGAAAGGGAGGCTGACTAGATGAGACATACAGATTTACTTTCCTTTATTTGTTAATAGTAACTTTTTGATATGCACAATATGACATGAAAGATGTTTAGCAACTGCATATTTTTCAAAATGAGAGATAGGAAAGGTTAAGACAAGTTATAGATTGTACATCTGAGTGCATTTACATGGTAAAAAAACAGAAATCAGAAGAAGTCAGCTTCATTCTTCAAACTGCTATATTTACCGGATATTAGAGAAGAAAGTTCGAGTTCTGGTCAAGTCTGCCCAAGTAGGGGCCAACTCTACTAGAAGCAGGGAAAAACAAAAACAATGCTGTATTATCACAAAGAAATTGTAATTTCATACCCAAAAAATGGGGCGAAAATAGAAACCGTACGGGGTGGGTTGGTGGCTTCTGACTTCGCAGATGGTTTTTTTTCGAGCCACTGAGCAGTTTGACTGAAAAACCAGAGGAGGCTCATTCAAAAACAAGAGAGAAACTGAACATTATCAGCTTTTGGTGTTAGTTATTCTTACCGGTCCAGATATTTGAAATGGTCGGATGTACGGTGAGATAGTTGCTGAATTTCAGTTCCCATGACGGCAGTGTAGGCTGATGACACACACACTTTGGAAAAATTGTCAAGACACATACATTCCTAATATCATCACCACACAATTCAATGCATTTAATTGGTATTTTACATGATAAGACAACATGAAGCAGAGAGAGCCTAGTCGCTCAGTGGAAGGAAGCTGATATATGGTTTTCAAAACCTTTTACAAAACTAAATCTAAAAAAATGTATATCATTAACTTATATTCAGATCCGTTTGATTTGGCAAGCCCAAATAAAATCCAGTGCAACCTTTTGCCTTCTGATGTCACGCACAGTAGTTTCTAAATACGGTTAAACTTTGTGTAATTTGTTCTCAGAGAGGTACATGCTAAAGGTAGATGTGGTTTAGAAACAATATTCAAAGATTTTGGACATTGTCAATTCATGCAGTTAGCACAGTTGCCCTGCAGCAAGAAGATCTGGGGGTCTTTCTTCATGGAGTTTGCATGTTTACTCTGTGTTTGCTTGAGTAAGAGGGTAATGGAAAGACTCTGACAAAAAGTTGGGCGAGTAAGGACATAAATAAAACCAGAAGATTTCTGAAGAAATTTGAATGTGGCTAAAAAGAAACGTCTTAAGAAATGTTCTTAAAACAGTCAGTGGACTCTGGTACCCTCAGAGTGTCAGGAAGGGCATTCCATAGATGTGGACTGGTAGCACAGAAGGCCTCAGTTTGGTTTTAGGGACGTGGAGAAGGTTTCAGAGGGTGGAGTGGTGCAAGCAAGCTGTGCTTTGAGGGTTAAGCAGTTCTTTGAGATAGGTGGGGACATTTTTGTAGATGAATTGGTGTGTGAGGAGGGAAATCTTGTATTCAATCGTGGTGGAAACGGGAAGCCAGTGGAGACAGTGGAGGTTTGAGGTCATGTCTGTACACTCTCATCAGTATTCTAGTTGCAAAGCGCTGGATGTGCTGGAGCCTCTGCAGAATCTTTTTAAGAAACCCAATGAGAAGTGGGTGTCCAGTCTGGAGGAGACAAAGATGTGGACCAGTTTTTTTGGCACCTGAGGGGGAGAGAATGGGATGGGTTTTGGAAATGGTGAAAGAAGGGAGTCTCGCAGAGGTGGTTGACATGAGATTCAAAAGTGAGTTGTGGATCCAGTTTTACACTAAGATTTGTGACTGCAGATGAAAGAGGAATATTGGAACCAGAGAAGAAGATGCTGGTTATGGATTATGATTGGATCTGATGAGAAGAGCCCACAAGGATGGCTTCAGTTTTGGAGCTGATGAGTTGGAGAAGGTTGTGCTCCAGCCAGACCTTTATTTCCTCCAAGCAAGGGTTGAGTTTTGATGAGGTTGCTGGTGATGAATAAGGCTGGGTTGCAACTGTGGTATTTACAAAAAAGTATGAAACATAAACATAAATTGTAGATGTGCAGATAATTTTTTTTACTATGTTTGAACAAAAAAGCCTAACTTACATTCAGTTGCTGCTTATTTATATCACATGATTTTAAACTGTATGTTTATTTGATTTGATTTGATTTAATTTATTATAGCTTTATCGCGTTATTTTTATGCTTTCTCTTTATGTCCCACTATTTATCTCTGATGTTCAGCACTTCGTTTCAGTTGTGGCTTTGTAAATAAAATTGGTATTGTTGCTAATAATGATTTATTATTATGCGTCACACATAGCATGTAATAGAGAAGACAGACATTCCAGTTAACAGGCCTTCGTCTTGATATTGAGACTTTGTTTTTTGCCGTTTCTGCAAAATCTTTCGGGAAACGGATCAACTTCACGTTCTTAAAATACAACCACACATCATCATTCCCCTGATTAAAGCTTCGTCGGTAAACACAAATGACTAGTTGACTATTTTCATAAGATGTGCTTTTGCTAGACACTGAATTAGTTCTCCTGAAGCGCAGAAAAAACCTTTAAAAAAATTAAGTTTTGTTAATGCTCCTGCTATGTAGCGCTGTTTACCGTTTGCCTACCAAGTTGGCGCATTTCTGGAGTAACTTACTTCCGGTTCGGGCTTGTGGGAACTATCTACTCTAGCCTTTATTTGGAAAGCCTAAAGTGGTTGTCAGTTTAGTCTGGTCAAATGTCAGGAGTCATGCAGAGCTTACCTCCTTCTGTCTTCTGCCAGCTTGCCCCTAGGCGGCGTACTCGTGCCAAGCTAAGGTCTCCATTGCTACGAACACTGGCAATGTGCTGCCTGGTCAGTACTCTGTTGCTATGGTAATTAACCCCACTGCTCTGTGAGTGTGACACAAAGGTTCCGGATGGAATTCTAGAGCTAGCTAATCTGACTCAAGAAAGGCAGTCCGAAGAACATCTTCCCGTTCAGGAACACTACTGTGGTATCGGAACCATTTTCGAAGCTTGGTCGAGAGCCGTCTGTCTCAGTGTCGTGATTCTTTTCTGTACCTCATTCACAGTGAAATTAGCAGGTTGGTGTGCTAATTCAAGGAATGCGCAAAAATGCGCATGAAAATGCGCAAAGTACCCAGGTTGCAAACAACACATTGGATGCAGATATATTTAGTCTTGTCTGCAGGCTGGATCATTGCATGTTGATATTTTTGGTTGTAGGAGAAATGCTGAGGAGGAAGTTACATTTCTGAGGAGGAAATGCTGAGGAGGAAGCTACCACCAGGCAGAAAACTAGAACATGCAGGATGCCGGTGTTACGTCAATCCGCGTTTCCCCATCAGATACGGTTCCCCCTTCGTCTTCTTGCCGCTCCGCCCCTCCCACGCGGCAAAATAGGCGCGTGCTCGTGATGAGCACTGAGAAAGCACGCGCTTGTTCGGCGCGCTTGTCTGAGGAACTACGGACACCGTGAAAGCTCAAACAACATGTTTCGGCAAAGTTGTCACACTTTCTTCACGTTTTTGCGGGAAACTAATAGTAATAATACTAATAATTATAATAAATAATATATATTTTATACATATATTATAATTACAATACATAATATATGTTATATATATATATATATATATATATATATATATATATATATATATATATATATATATATATATAATATATATAATATAT
>NW_015112871.1:430052-456340 GCF_001443285.1 Poecilia latipinna | reverse complement strand
GAGGAAAATTTACCTGCCTCGAAGCTTTGTTAATTTATGTTTTATTAGTTAGCGCACCGTGTTCCGGCCGGTGTTACGTCAATCCGCGTTTCCCCATCAGATACGGTTCCCCCTTCGTCTTCTTGCCGCTCCGCCCAGCCAACGCGGCAAAATAGGCGCGTGCTCGTGATGAGCACTGAGAAAGCACGCGCGTAGCAAGCACGCGCTTGTTCGGCGCGCTTGTCTGAGGAACTACGGACACCGTGAAAGCTCAAACAACATGTTTCGGCAAAGTTGTCACATTATTAATAGTAATAATACTAATAATTATAATAAATATATATGTTATACATATTATGATTATAATAAATAATATATATTTTATACATATATTATAATTATAATACATAATATATGTTATATATATATATATATATATTATAATTATAATACATAATATATGTTATAGTTATAATTATAATATATATGTTGTATATATTATAATTATAATATGTTGTATATATTATAATTATAATAGATAGATAGCATAATGCTATATGAATTAAAAACAGGGCAATGCAATTTAATGCTCAATATTACCCATCAGATACCGTTTTCCCTGTTTTACAGTGGGGGAACGCTATCTGATGGCCATAAATCTCCCTTCAGATACCGTTTCCCCTGTTTTAAAGTGGGGGAACGGTATCTGATGGCCATAAATTTCACATCAGATAACGTTCCCCCTGTTTTACAGTGGGGGAACGGTATCTGATGGATCAAAGGGTCTTCATCATCCTCATCTCCACTGTCACTATTGCTACCATTGCCCAGTAACGTATAAAAACTTGACTTCTTAATGGTAACAATGGACATCAAGTTAAGAACCAAAATGTCAGTTTATTTACAGTCAAAATATTTGCTGGAAATGTTGCATATTGTAGATCTATAGTCAGAGTACTGATATCAATACCTGTCAAAATATTGCCACTGGTGCATGCCGTCCACTTCAGTGGACAGGTGATCAGTAGTGATGGCTTGTGGTGGAAAGCTAACACTGAACATTACCTTGAACAAACCTTGACTTATAATTTCCCTCAATTAACATTTAATTTGCAGTCATTACAACAAGCGTCAGGTTTTTGAAAGTTAAATAACGCATATTTGCTATTCGAAAAAAAACCCCAGCACAAAGTGGAAAACAGAACACCTTTATTTTGAGCTTACATTTAGAGTCGTATAAAATAGCACAGTAAATAACCTATCAAAGTTTCTTTTATAATCAGGACCACAAAGCCATAATCTTTCTGTATAACACTGTAGTAAATACTCTCTAAACTAATATTGCAGGAGTTTGTTGTCAAGTTAACGTGACACAGCAACATGATGAAACAAGAACACTGCAGGGTGCATGGCTGCAACATTGCAGGACATTCACAAGCCTCTGAAAAACCAGAGTCCAAGGAAGCAAAGGAAGGCCAGGCTGACTGATACTGGTGTAGAGGGTGGGTCATTTAGTAACAGATACTTCAAGGGCAATAATAGCGTTGTTTGTTGACTGTATTTTTAATAACCTGGCTATCCAGAGAAAACCACATGAGAGTAACGGGAGAAAAACAAAAAAATTTATGGTTTATTGGCACAAACTAAAGTATATCCTTTGACTGCATGAAGGCAATACACAGATTGAAGAACATTAAATCAATTCTGCCGTCTTAAAACACTTTAAAACGCCCTTCTTGATATTAAAACAAAGATTTCATGCCAACACACTGAAAACATGGCACCAAGCAACTTCTACAGGGCAGCGTTTGGAGGGTCGCAGTGGAAAAAATGTGAAGACGTAATCTGTAAATGTTGAGTAGACGTTGCTTTCAGTAGCACCAGGCGGAACGGGAGCGTGTGCGTCAGTGTCAGAGGGTCTGCACAATGACGGGGTACAGCAGGGACATGTGCTCGGCTCCCCTGATGGGCAGTTTGTGTGTGGTGTAGTAGTGGATGACCTCGGGGATGGTGCAGAAAGGAGGACTGTTTTCGCCGAGAACGTAGCGGCCGTCTGTGGACTGGGTGAACTTCATGTGCATGAAGCCTTTACAACTCCTGACAGGAAGACAAAACAGCACAGGTGATTCATTCCACACAGACTTTTGTTTTCAAGCCTTTGTTTCTGTTAATTGTGATGGTTTTCTGCTTACAGCTAATGAGAACCTGACATTTAAGGTTAACCCTTGGGTCTGCAAACACACTCACGAACTACTATGCGGTGCACAATGTAGACAGCTTTCCTCTTCACACTTTGATTTTTAAGACCTGAAGGTCATTAGAGTCCAATTTGAAGTTTTATTGTCCAGTCTAAAAAGTGAACATATTTGGAAATTATTTAAATGACATAAATAAAAATAAATGTTGACTACAAGTAATGCAACCTACGCATTTATCTATGACCTTTCATGTAAATATAACCCTGCCAAATAACTATACCTTCTCAAGGTACTTAGAAAAGATTAGGAGCAGCTCCAAGGCTGAGGGTGAATTATTTCACATCAGCTGTCCTCATGTTGACTGACAGAGAGTCTGTATGAAGACCTTCATAGAGAAATGTGGATGGGAAAGGAAACATAAAACAGGCAACAGGCTCTCTTTTGTTAGAAACCTCTCAACTCACACTAAAATTATGCAAAACAAAACAAAACAAAGAAAAGAGCCCATTGCAAGGCTCACAACTCTGATTACAAAAGAAAAAAAAAACAACACGCCTGTAAAAATGAAACGGATTTCTTCTTTGTACAAAAACAGCAGTCTTCCAGAGCCAGAGCTGCTTTGTGTAAAGGGATGACATGTTAGCCACAGGTGTGACAACTTGTTAGCAGCTTTTGTTTATGTTGCTAACAGGGAACCCAAGGCTGCCTCTGATGAGGCTAGATATGAAAGGCACCAGAAATCTTCTCGACAATCAAAAACTCGAAAGTTTTCTCCTCAAAGCATTTCTCTGAGACTGGCACAGCTCCATCATTGGTGAGGAAATGTTGATGAAAACTTTAGATAATACATTAGTTTGATAAAAAATAAATCACCACCCAAGCATTTTGTAATTTAGTGTGAGTCGAGTGTTGAGTTTGTGTTGGCTCCCCATCAAGTATTTTCTTTTTTGTGTGTGTTCTCTATCCAAGTTTGCACATGCAGTTTTATTTATGACTCTGCTTTACATTTCTGCTTGGCAATATGTGCAGTTTAAATAGAAAACAGCCATTTTGGTTACGGTTTTATCATGTGGCGTGCTACGGACATTTGTTTAAAAAAAATATACTAGATGGGCGTGTTATTTGCAAACTTTTGAAACTTTTTACATAATGCTTCATTAGTAGAAGAGCAGGTGAAGCAAAAAAATTACAGAAGAGTAAAAACTGCCTGAAGGTTTAAATCAAACATGATCTTACAAGCAGCAACCTTAATCGTACGATGAAGGAATTCCCCCGTCGGCAGCTTCCAACAACAAAACAAGGTCACAGTGGTTATAAAACATTATGATAATGTGCGCTTCTGTGCTTGGATTAAAAGTATGAGTAGAGAACGACTGAAACTGGACAAAAGCGAGACATAAACTGCGAACTGGGCTAGAAATTAGGGCCGAATGTCTACCTGAGTGATAAAGAGTAGTCGTTCTGGCAGGTCTGGCTTTTCCGAACCAGGTATGAACTCTCTTTACACAGAGTCAACAGAGACTCTGCCTCTGAGCGGCTCAGAGCGCCGTGATACCACCTGCAGGAAACCACAAGGAAAAATACACACCACCTGTAACTTCATTTTTTCTTTAGTAAAGACATATCTATGGGCAGACCTGTAAGACACTGCATAAGTTGGATATAAGTGATTGTTTTTACATAACTGATAAAAGTCTGACATTAAAGTCAAATTATTTTCCTTTCTTTGTGGTATACAGTCATTTAGGTCTGCTATGTGAAAACACAAATTCACATCAAACGCCGTCACCGTCATTAGCACAAATGCAGATTTCCTCTTACACTTGCTTCTCCAGGGGCAGAGACGGATCCACCCTCTCACCCAGCAGAGGAGGCGTGTCGCCAACAAGCCGCAGAGTCGTGGCGTCGCACGCGGACGACGTGGAGCCCGTCTTGGCAAACCTCGTGTGCTCCGGCTGAGCTCGGGAGCGCTCCCTTTCTGCTCCTTCGAACTGAACTGCAGCCGCGCAGAAAGCAAGCCGTGTTATCCTCCTTACTGAATAGATTTCCCGTCCTTGGATCGCCCGGGTTTACCTGCTAGAGCTTTAGAGATGTTGTCTTTCTTCCACTCCCACGGCTGGTCGTACTCATCGGCCGGCCTCTCGTCGTCCTGAGGCAGCCGGCTCTCCCTGCTGTCCATCAGGGCAGCTCCAGCGTCGCTTTTCTGCTGCTGCTGCTGCGCTGGTGGAGCAGCTCGATGCTGATGGCGGCTCTTTTCCTCATACGGGTTATCGTATAACTGGCCACCGTCTCCGCTCGGGCTCCTGTTCGTCATTGCGGTGTGTTGCAGATCTAAACAGTAAACAGACAGATACAGCCAAACTTACGAAGGATCAAAATCCTTCGAAAAGGTCTAATGTGGCAACAGCACAGCATGCTATCGTTTGCCTTTTTTGCATAATTTCAGCCCATGTGAGTCTCATTACTAAACCTGCAATGATCCGCTGGGCTTCGAATGGCTCCATGTAGCTGCAGCAGTCTGTCGGTGCAGATTTGAGCTCCCAGTTCGGTCGGCCTCTCGGGTTTGGACGCGCATCAAAGGGATCAGAGTAATCCGTTTCACCATCTGATGCTGCCGGGGCGGAAGGAACCACCTTTGCGGGGAGCCGGTCCAAAAAATAAAAAATAGCACGTAAAAACATAAAGGGAAGACTTGAGTTAAGAAAGGTGACGAGAGCCGTTACAGAAGAGACGTGGAAATGAGTGCAAATCGAAATAAAGGTCTGTGAGAAAGAGGTGAAGGGAGAAAATTTACAAAATATATATAAATATATATCAAACATTAAAAATATAATGCTTACAGGTTCTTCGCGAACAGTGACTGGACTGAGAGGAATTTTACAGCGGCCAAACTCCTGAGAGTCCACTTTAATTAGTCTGTGTTTTGGAGACACAACTTTCACCTGAATGTGAATGAAAATAATTCAAAGAAACTAAATAACCAAACAGAGAGCTGACAGAGAGAAAAAAAAAACTGTGAACGGAAATAAATAAAACCTCAGGATGCATGATCGAAAGCAACAATTTAAGATGTGATGTGTTCAGAAAGGATTAGACTGAGCCGAGCGTCAAGCCTTCGGTTTCGTACCTCCACACCGTCAGACACCACAGAGCCAAACGCAGGGAAGGAGGGGAGGCTCACTGTTGTGGTGCAAGAGCCAAAGCCCCCATTCTGATGCTCCTTCTCCGAGTGTTGGTAGGGGTCCTCAAAGTCCAGCTCCTTCTGAGCTCTGTAGGCCCTCAATATCTCACTCTCAGTGTAATCTGGCCTCGGTGGCTGAGGAGGATCACGCCTGCTGCCAAGGTTTAGGTAGTCCTTTAGCCACTTTGCCATGGATCTGAGGAAAACAGTGGAATGATACAGTCATAACTCTGAAATGTTTGGACAGTGGCTCATAGTTGCTGGTAAAGTTCTCTCTTTCTCCTGAAGCTAGTTTAAACAGCCAAGGGCTGAATAACAGACCACCGTGGTTTTAAGAGAAAGTCGACAATGTGATAATTCAGTAATTTACATTGCATGCCTCACTGAAACTCAGTAAAGCAGGGTCAGGTTAAAACAAAATCTCAATCTGAAACACGGCACTGGCAGCATTATGCTGTTGGGATGATTTTCTTCACCAAGGACAGCAAAACAAATGAACAAATTAATCTTTAGCACTGTACAAGGTGCTCAGCTGCTACCCCAAACGGAGAAGCATTTGGGGATCTGACAGTGACGCTTTCTGGATGTTTTGGAGATGAGGCGTTCATATCTGGAGCTGAAGTCCACGGTCTTCCTTCAAAATCTTTAGGAGTGGAGCAGAAAAAGAGAAAAGTCTGGAGCAATAAAGCCTGAACTGCTGCTGCAGCTGCTATAACCAAGATCTGAATACATGATAGTAAATATGCAGGTTGTTTTTAAAAGAGTATTTATTTTAGCATCTGCAGGTGGATCAAATATAAATCACATAACTGTGTGTGGCGCAACCTGGTGCAATATATTGATAATTATAGCAAGACGCAGAACCATGTTAGTAGTTACTACAGTAGTAACTACACTTTTAATAAAAAAAAAAAACTCAATAGGTCAATAATAAAATCTAACCTTTTAGTCTTCATTGCTTTCCCGTCAAGCTTAATCAAATAGCTACCTTCAATAACTTGAATAACATTAGCCAGCTAACTCAGCTACAGAGCTAGAAAGCGTTTAGGTTTCGAGCCAACAATTTCCTCCCCGACTATGATTGTCAAGATAAAAAGCAGAAAAAAATGGTTGTTTTTTTTTTACCTCTGAAATATTAATTGTTAAATAAATGAGCGGCGCAGCTCAAGAGCATCCCTCAGTAAACACGGAGAAGCTAAGTTAGCTTAAGCTAAAAATAATAATAATAAAAAAACTCACTCTCTTTCTTTGGACCGACGGTTCCTCCCGCTCCGGTTTTCATCAGGCAATTTTCATCAATGTGTCTCTCCTAAAAAATAAGACATTCTGGAAGAAAAACCGGTTTATAGCCAAGTGGTTTATAGTCGGCTGGTGTTAGCTGGAGCTTTCCAGAGCGTGGAGCAGCCTGGACTGTCCCCGGGACAACATTGACTGGCACGGCTGTCTGCCGTCGAGGGCACGGAGGGGGGGATGTTGGGATATTTTTAGTGCCGTAAATTTAAAGAAACAGATTTATTTCTGAGCAACCATTTTCTCACGTATAGAGGAGCTATGTTTAAGAAATGTATCTCTTTAGATTTAAATAGGTCTGTAAGATGTGGAGTAGATTATACCAGAAATCTTTCAATCGTCCATTGTGGTGCCATATTTGAGGAAAAAAACAACAAGACAAAACAAAAAAAAAAAAACCGATTTTAATCGTTGAAGTTTTATGTTCGGTCCCTTTAAATTAGAGCCGAAGATTTCCGACTTTTTTCTGCTGACATTTTTTTTCAGTGGCCTCAATCCTCTGTTATCTTCTGTTGTCTGCTGAACGTCATTTTGTGTTTGAGTGTAATTAGACATAATTACACTCATTATTGAACAAAAACTCCAGGTGGCTTTTCTGGATGTTTTTATGTTCCTTCTCCTCCAAGATGGACAAGTGCAAACGAAATGTTCATCTCAAGTAATATTTCAACCTTTTATGCCTTGCTGAAAAATATTCGATTTATTAAATACATATTACACTGGATTTCATTTTAAATACAGAATGAGACCAGGAGTTCAAGCTTCTAGAAACACTGGAACAAGTGTATTTTAAAAAATGGCTGCATCTTTATGAAATACAGTGTCTAAATATTGCTTTCTTAATTCCTGTGTTGCCTAATGACAGAGCAGGTATAGATGAGAGAGGGCATTTTTTTTATTGTTCATGTTTTTGCAATAAAACGTGACACAAGAACAGTTTAATTCATCACTATGCCTCACTTTCAATGACCACTGCAGTCAAATCAGTCTTTTAAAGTTTGAATAAAATATTTTAATGGAACACTTTGTTCAAAAATATTACACAATCACCATACGTTTATTCTAACTCAAAAACAAATCATAAAATAATATATTTTTTTTATGAATTTTACGAGGGTGGATGACAATACAACTTGCATATGATTTAGTTTCTGAGCTGAACTTTCACACGTCTTCCTCTACATCTGCTGTCACTCGCTGTCATTGCTGTCGCTGTCTGAATACGCCCCCAGCAGGCTGAGAGATGACGAGCCGTTTTGGGAAACGCTGGATTTAGGAGCATCCGTCGAGTCACCCGTTGACGTCTTTGAATCTGCAAAACAAACAAAAATTTCAATACACACGTTTGACTAAAGCAGGCAATCTGTCATCAGCTGTTTGTAATGTGGGTGCATTACCTGTTTTTGATACAGGAGAAACAGTTGCTTCCTCTGTAACGGGTCTTTTATCCGTCGCCGTTGGTTTCTTTCGCACCACCAGGGAGCTTAACGCCCCTCGACCTCCCAGGGTTCCAACACTCTTCTCCCAGCTCTCCACCTTGGCCCTCTTTACTCCACCAGATGAAGCTCCCTGTGAAAACACAGCATGCCACCAACTCTTAATTTTTTCTTGCGACCTGATTTTTGTTTAAGGGCTATTAATATTTGAAAAAAGCAGAACACTGTCAAAGTTAGTGATAATAGGCTATATGTGACTGACTTTATGGAAGAATAAAAATCAGATACTAAAGAACCATGATCATTATATATGTGTGCAAAACAATCACCCACAAGGAAATGATTAAATTCAAATTGTGATACTGAAATATTAAGCATTAACTAAAAAGAAGAAGAACCAATTAATGAGATTTCTTTCAAACAATTTTCTGCAACAGGGTTTCCACAAACCTGCACATCAGTTTTGTCAGTGGTGAGAATATCAGTTGGTTTGTCTGCACAGGACGTCTTTGACTGGCTGCTGCTCTGCTCCTCTCTGTCTGAATCGGAATCAGAGTCTCTCAGTCTTTTCACAAGCACACGCTCCAACATCTCTCTGAAGAGACGAGACAAAAAACATTTTAACTTTACAGGCTGGTTTCGTGTGCAGGTTTGATGCCGTGTTTTACTCGGTTCGGTCCTTCCTCACTCACGTCGTTTCGCGCTCGTCCTCCTCTTTTTCTCGCTCCCTCTCTCTCTTTTCCAGCTCTCTATATCGATCGATCATTCCCTCGAAGTCCACCAGAGCCTGCCTCTGGTTCAGCTCCTTCAGTTCCTGGAGGTTCTCCAGAACTTCCATCTCCATCTTGGAATCCTTTGTGCGATTTTCTAACACCTGGGGACGGATCAAGCCACAATCACTTCTTCATTCTTTGTGTTAACTCTAGTAAAAGCAACAAACATGGTGGACAAAACAAAAGACCTTCATGGGGTTGTTTAATTCCTCGTCTTCCCTCTCCTGCTGGATCCTCTTCTCCTCTTCCTCAATGAGTTTCTCAGCCTGGAAGTTACGTGTTGCGCCATGCTCCATGGCGTAGTCCGTATTCTCTGGGTCAGTCTGTAATATCATATTAAGTTAATTGTTTGATTCATATTGCAAGACTTTAAATGAAACAAAAAAAAAAGCTAGCAGTAGTTAGTGGCAATGATCTGACATCTACACCTCACCTTAAATGTGATCTCAGCAAGACACCGAGTGCATTTGATGTAGAATCGGAAGATCGGCAGTCCCATGTATAGTTCATTCTGAACGGTCTCTTTACGAGCGTTGAATTTCTTTCCCTTGTAGATGTACTCGCCACATGTCTTACACCTGCGTATCAGAAGAGATATTAGCTTTTAGAAAACGTTTCTCACTGAAGATCTCAAGTTATTTATAGTAGCTAATAATTTACTGAATCTGGGAATAAGGACCTTATCTTATTCAATAGACAAAGCAACTGACATAAAACACAATTATATCTACAAAACAGAAAGTAGCTCCAGTTAATATGCAGCACTGTGAAGAGGGCTTATCAGATGAAGCTCTGATCATTTCCCCCAGTAAGTACCAAGGTTTTGGATTCTCTCCTACTTACTACAGAACATCAGTTTATCCTTCATGGTTCTTAGGAGAGGTAAGTTGCTTCCTTGCTGCAATTCTTGACACCAAACTCGCTTAAAAACCAGGCACTTTCTAGTTTTTCCTGGGAACCCTGAACGTTTCTTCAAAGCAACGAGTCTCGTTGTGACGTTTTGTTACAAAATGAAGATGATGACTTGTGTTTCCTTTGAGTTTCTCTTGTTAACAAATGAAGAATAATCCAAGCGCCACTCCCCTTTAAATCAACAATTCTCCTCTTTTAATACAACATAGGAATAATAGAGAAATATCATCTGCACAGTCATCCTTAGCATATCTGAAATGATGCTGGGATGTTTTAGAGGGGGCAACCAGAGCAAATAAGCTTATTTCCCCCACCCCCCAATTTAGCTATTAGAATAAACAGACATACCTCATATTGAACGGAGCCATCAATCTGACGACATATTGACGATCTTTCGGGAGTTTAAGTTTTGGGATTTTGGCAGGATCGAAGTCCGGAGGGTAGTATTTCTGAGAAAAGTAGAATATTGGAGCAAAGTTTACGTTGAGTGCACGCAATAACTAACAGTTATGTGATTTAAAACCTCAACGTATAAATATTAATGATTACAAAACAGACATCTTAAAAAGCGTCAAAGTTTCAAACACAGCATTTAGCATCACTGCTAACGTTAACCCTCTGTGATTATTCCAAGTTGTAGATATGTCCTTGGCGTTA
Organism: Poecilia latipinna; assembly: GCF_001443285.1. Classification (NCBI taxonomy): domain Eukaryota; kingdom Metazoa; phylum Chordata; class Actinopteri; order Cyprinodontiformes; family Poeciliidae; genus Poecilia; species Poecilia latipinna. The sequence goes on along the minus strand of NW_015112871.1, from coordinate 445,914 downwards.
AATGAAAATGTTCTCTTTTGATTACTTACATTCAGGACTTTTCTTTCGGACATTGTTGCTTTTGGTTGTAATACAACTCAAAGAGAAAAACCAAAGAATACCGAAAAGGATTAGCTCACAAAGCTAAACTGCTGGAATATAAACTTCCGGTTGTATCGCTTGCTTCCGATTTTCAGGATATGCTGCTGCCCCCCAGTGGTGTGAGTGGCCACCTACAACAACTTTCTCTTCCAAGATAGATAGACAGACAAGAACATTAAAGGATTTGCGCTCTGATTAATCTTTTTCATGAGCCAGTGAAGGAAGTTTTGTTCCGTTTGGTGGCCTGTCAGGTGTAATGAGAGTAAAAGGTCTTTGACATGGCTTGAATGAGCAAACACAAGTCTGTCTACCTCACATTTGCCCACGTCCATTTCCTTTGAAGGAGCGTGGGGTGTTGGGGTGAAGGTCATCCGTGAAGGAGGAAATGAAATCTTGATTACAGATTGGTGTCAGAGCAGGTTAATTTGAGGTCTGACTTAGGCTGCATTGAAAAGTGAAAACATGAGAAGATGGACAGGCAGGAACAGTGTTGAATTATAGATGAAGAATGGTCTGTGCTCATGAACAATTCGTTCCTGACAGATCCAAACTGTTTAACAACTTAATTTAGAGTTGACACTTTCATAATTAGTCAAACAATTGTTCTTTGTGATGCTATGATGGATGAGTTGACACATTCACAAGAGTCTCAAGTCTTTGGCACATCAACGTGACTCATGAGTGAGTCAGATAGTTGGTTTAAAGCCACTAACGTCTTAATGTAATATTGGGAACTTTGGAGAGAGTATTTCTTTTAATTGACTTTTGTTTAATCTGACAATATCCAGCTGAAATTAAAAGCATATTTGCTGAGAAATCCACAAAGACGAGAAAAAGTCACACAATTTGAATTTGTGAATTTCAAGGACAAATCCATTTCAGCTGGTTAAATACTTTCCAAAGATAAGAAGTTGCAGATCAGTGTCACACGAGCCAAAGTTTAGATTAATATTTCAGAGGCTGGCTGATGTCACCATTCCCCGTGAAGCATATATAAAAAGGGGGCCGTGTTGATGGGACATTCTTCGCAAATATATCTCTCCACACTCTCCTCTGAGAAACACTCCTCTGGCTTGTATTTCAGCACCATGGTCAGCGTCCGGACCCTCCTCTTCCTCCTCATGGCCACCTGCTGCACCTACCTGCGGACGTCCCGAGCCGAGGAGTCCTTGCTGGAGACACGCTCCGTCGACTTCACCCTGAAAACCCAGCAGGAGAAAGACCTGGTAAGAGATTTCTAGCATTCATCGACATTTTAAATATCAAGCTAGAGCTTCCTTTGTTTTTTTTTTTTTTTTTTTTTTTTTAATATGTTTTCCCTTTCAGATTGATGCTTTGCAAGAAGTTCTAGAAAAGCTGAGAAACAAAGAAATGCCCCTGGAGAAGAAGCTTGGCTGGTTACCCTCGGTAAGCAAACGGATCACAAACAACAACCTAAACAACAGTTTTCATTTTATTTCACTTTGTTTCATTTCCCAGCTTTCTTTTTGAAGTGTCGCACAAGCCAGAGTTTACATAGTTTGGCATAAAGTGAATGTAAAATGAGTTGTGACTGTACTGTTAGTCACTTTTTGTCTTCTTCAGTTTTTGGAAAACTACAACCCATCTCTAATTTGACTCCATGCTTTTAGTTTCAAACACAAAACTCAGCGTGTCACTCACAGTCTATACAAAGCCCCCTGTCCACATCTGCAATTAACTCGCTTATTTTGTCTGTGCAGTGTGATGCAGGGGAGCCGTGCGCTGTGCGTAAAGGCGCACGCATCGGCACCCTGTGCAGCTGTCCACGGGGGACTGCCTGTAACTTCTACGTCCTCAAATGCTTGTAAAGGAGAGACAGGAACGCACAGGCGACTGATGACTTCGGGTCAATTTTCCCTTTTGCTATTTTGTTTTTCATACGTAGTCATTTTTGTTCCTTCCACCTTCTCTTTCAGCCGTGTTGTACCGATGTACTGCGACTATTACTCAAATGTTTGCTTTTCTTTGTAGCTTTCAGCGCATTGTGAAAATGTCTACGGCAGTCACAAATTGTTAAAAATATACAGATAATTCATATCTTTAACTTTTATCCTCTTTCCTTTTATTTTAAGCCAGAAGACTTTACTGGAATTTGAACAGCAGAGAATAAATTGTCTGGGTCTCCAATAACTCTTATGGTTTAATACCAATTCACCAAATAATGTTTAATGCACTATTAAACAAATGTGACATTTTGATATCTATGTTATTTTTAAATGGCAAAGTGCTCTTTGGGGCCCCTCTGAAGGCCTAATCCGTTAAGTCCACTTATTCCTTGGGCTGATTCTGGAGATTATGACCCTTGATCACACCAGTTGGTGCGTATATTCACTATAATTAAAATTAAGTGTTCACATAAATAGACTATGAGTAAATTAGGACAAATTGTGCAGAAACAGTAAATCTGTAAAGTTAGGGTATGAAAGGGCCACAATTGTGACGTGTACTGGTGAAGTGATGAATGCAAGTTACGATAGCGCTGTTTCTTTTCATATGCCCATTTTGATTTTCATGTAGAAAAAGTTATATATGTTTGAATGTGTGAAAAAAAACTTTCTGACGCTATTTTCTCCTAATTTAGTCCATCATTGTGGAACATAAAGCTTACAATCAATATATAAATATATTTGTAAGAGTCAAGAACAATAAACTAACTTTCAAAAATCAAGGAGACTGGTTTATTTTGCACATACGACACAACAAATGGTATAATGTCATGGACTTGCAGTGTTATTAACAGGGCCACAAGCACTGGTCTCTTGTCTTATCAATACAATAAAATCTATCAGTCAATATGTTGGACGTCTCCCAAGGCTATAGAATATAAATAAAGCAGTGCTAAAATTTCGGAGGTCCAAACGTGAAAGAAAAAAAGAAAAAAGATTTATTAAGCATCCACAGCAGCATTCCAGCACAGCAGCCGTCAGCTCCGTGTCATAACAGGCGCTCTGCTGTCTGCTTTCCTCAATGACATCACACCCAACATGGCGTCCGGCCGGGTGTTGGAGAGGGAGGTCCAGGAGGAGCCGAAGACCGCAACCCTGGACTTCTGCCCCCACAAATACTCCCTGCTGGCTGTCATCGGACGGACGGCCCGCCACAGACAGACGGAGCACATCCGGAAGGAGATCGAGCGAGGTGGGTGCAGATATTTATGTCACCGAAGCTCAATGCGTTTTTTTTCTCCCTCCCCTTTCTTCTACGTTTTTTATTTTTTATTTTTTAAATACAAGAAATACACAAAATCTAGTTCCGTGAATCTTCACTAGGGATGATAGCGGGACCTCTTTGCAGGATTTCTGTAATTTTATCCACCCTTGAGGACCGAGGATGCGTCATCTGGCGATCCGCCACCATCAGCATCCTCCTCGCCCCCTCCGGGTGCGATTTAATTAAAAGCAGTCAGGAGCGATGGGTTCGTCTCTTTTTGTCGTTATGTAAGGACAAGCTTTAGGGGAAATGTGGCAGGGACATCCAGCCTCTTGTGATCGACGTTTCATTGACCGTTTGTGTATTTACGTTCAGCATCATCTGCGATTACAGCAGATTATAGCGCTGCATCCCGTTTAACGTGCTAGAGCTGTAAATAAATTATAACTGAGAGCCACTTTGGACTTTAACTGGGCCAATTAACATTTCATCAGCGCTTGATGAAAGCAGCTTTCTCTAAGCTATCAACTTTTCATGAGTTGAAATGATTTTAAAGAACCTCAACAGTAAATTATATCTTTAATGCAATTAAGATTTAGGTGGGTTGTTTTTTTTTTTTACTTGGCAATTATTTTCACAAAATGCATCACACTTTAAATTTATTCATAAATGTATAACATTTAATCGGTGAGAGCTTTGGAATCTGCCAATTTACTCTTCATTAGAGTAGACTTGTAAGTTGATATTTAATTTGTTTTGCATATTTTATTAAAATAAATTTTAAAATGAATCTTTTCCACAACAATTTTAGTCCTTAAAAGGATGCATCAGCTGCACTGTAAAAAAAAAAAAAGTCGCTAATTTACAATATAAATACGGATAAAATTGTGGCAACCACAGCTGCTGGTATTTTACTGGAAATTAGAGACTTCTTAAAACAAACTTTTTAGTGTGTGTCAAGTTATTTTTTGTATGCCTTCAGGTATTCGGTCATGGGACGTGGACCTAAAATCCTGCAACCTGGAACTCTTTCTGCAGGAGTTCCTCTCCCATCACACGGCATCGTTTAAAGGTGCAGGTAAGAAGCTTTTCTCTTGAAAACCAAATCAGGTCCTTCATGCCCAGATTCTCCAAATGCACTCAAAGTGTTGGTCGGGCACCAGCTCAGCCACTTCAGGAAGGAAGGAAGGAAGGAAAGTGAGAAGCAGCTTTACCGATTGTTAGATGTGGGTGTAACTTCAGGATGGGAAACAATAGGAACCTGCAACTGGTTGTGCAGAGTCGCGTTGTTGTCTGCGTTTGGGTTTAAGAGCAGTCGTGAACAGCTGATTGCTCGCAGTGGACGCAGTCGTGAATAGACTTTTGTTTTTCCAGAGTTGAGTCCGGAAAGTGCAAGGATTGCATTGTTGAAAATGCGTTCATTCGCTTTCTTGCCAAACGTTGGATGGGAGGATCAATAAGGCTCTCATGCGTTTACTGTAAATATGTAGTTGAATCCAGCAGCTTTGTTCCTCTGGAATAAAGGCTTCTTTAGCTTTGTTTACACTCCGGAGTTGAGCCGGAGTCATGCTTACGTGCAAGAGAACTGCAAAGACCAAGTTAAAATGTATGCATAGGCATGTTGTCACATGATTTAAACTGTCTCCTTTTATTAATAAATTTATGGAAAAAATGCAAAATAAACCAGAGATTCACACATGTGATGTTATTTTCCATAGAGAAACTAGTAAAGAAACACACACTACATGCCTGGTCTGCAGTGTATTCTGCAAAGAAAGTAGGGAGACTAACTTTTAAAAAAGAGAAGTAGCTGACCCAAAAAAAAGTATTTTCAGCAGATTTAGAGGACATGTGGAAAGGATGTCCAATGGAAACAAGAAAAGTCCAAAAATGGCATCTTCCTTATTTAGATCATCTGCTCTGTGCCAAATTTTAAGGTTTAAGACGTACACAGAATTTTGTTTGTGAGGATGTTTTCTTTTTGCAAATATCTATATATATATATATATATATATATTTTATATATATATATATATATATATATATATATATATATATATATAATTATTGTAAAGTTGTTTTTACTTTACGCAAATGAAACTTTGGCTTGTCTCCTGATTTACAGCAATGATTTCTGACCCATTAAAAATGTACAGAACAGTGCAGTGAAAACAAGAATGACTTTCCTCTGATGTGGAAACAGACGTCTTGTGGACTGGAAATGAGTGAAGACTTTTAAAGAATCAAAATAAAGAACATCTACTGATCAAGAACACGTTAAATGATCACAGGAAACCCGACAGCTTAGAAACAAAACACTGATGACTTCAAATCTCCTGCACATGTCTGTTTATCCAGGCAGTGCCATAAAACATCACGGTGGCACAAGATCAAAATGGGGGCATGTTCACAATAAAGCCAGGATTTTCGTGCCAAACTCAGACTTCAGAGTCTGAGCCAGTTCCCTTCAGACTGGATTTCCACTGCTGGCACGCCGTCCTCAGACAGACATCTGACTCAGCTGTTCTTGTCCTCTTCCTTCCTCTTGTTCTGTTTCAATCACCCGTCTCATTATCACACTTCACTTTCTCTTTGACTTTTATTTTCTTTTTCTTTTTTCTGGCTCCCTGCTCAGATCTATCGGCGTGTTTCCCAGCGCTCTGACTCTCGTGTTTCTCTCTCTGTGTCCTTCTCTGTTTGTTCTCGCTCTCGCCGCCTCTCCAGGGCAGAAGTGTCTTCGCCACTGTACCAAAGTGTTGGACACACAAGTGCTGATCAGTCCATCTCAGGAACTGGCTCATTCAGAGGTAAAAAAAAAAAAAAAAAAGAAAAAAAAAAAAAAAAAAAAAAAGTCCTATGTCGATTGAAAGCTCAGGATTCTGTCTGAAACAGAGCAGGACTCTATGAAGGATAGCCAGTGAATGACATGTGGATCTATTTCTGCCTGATGAGTTTTGAAACGAGCATGTGGTTTCGGTTCCCAAGGTCTTTAGAACGGAAACAAATCCTCTAAATATTTAACCTTTGTTTCACACTAAACTGACCTGGAGTGTTTGTTGCAGAAAAGCTCAATCGACTTTACATTTATATGAATATATGATAAACATCTTTCTGCTAAAGACGTATTGATCTCCTTTACATGCACTCACTCGACATTTTCTTCTCTCTTTATTTCTAATGAGTGACTTAGCAAAAACACCATATTTTTTCCCTCTCTGTTTCAGGTGTTCGCCCTGCTGTCCAGAGAGTCTGCTCATAAGCTGCTGATCTTGGCTGGTCTGAGCGTGGAGGAAAGCGGAGAGCTGCTGTTTCACAAAGGACACTTTTCTCCTGACCACCTCAGACGATTAATAACAGAGCAGGTGCAGCGTCACGATCCCTCCGGATTTTTCTTAAATGTTTCACTTAGGGGACTTGAGATGTCATTTACAAAAGTTTGCCTGCCAAACTGTGCTCTTTTTTTTTCTTTTAAAAGGAGGATCAGAAATTAAACGCAGCAAAGGGGAAAATAAACCAAATATTTGTATCTTGTTAATTTTCCTGACATTCTTTGCATGAGGTGAATAGATTTTTATTCTTTGTTTATATTTGTTAAAAAAAAATCTTTATTGGCTAAATATATCATCTTTTAAAGAACAAAACTCTAGAAACTTACACTATTTTTTGACATAAAGCATGGGTGCAGGTTTGTGTATTTCTAATAGTTTTCTAATACAAAGCTCATGATTTAAGCTCCTCAAGATGCTGATTGTAGATTGGTGTGAACTAAAGAAGAGCATTTCATTGCAAGAAACTGATCAAATTTGGGCAGCTCTTGTGATTTATTTGATTATACTTTTTTTTTTCAAAAAGAAACCTTGCATTCACACTAAAGAGCAGTCTTTCTTCAGTTCCCAGATCAGGAGAGCTCCACTTCCTGCCCTACCAAGATCAATTTGACCCTCAGTTGTCCCAACATCGGACACTGGAGAAAGATCCTCCTGGGAAACCAACCCCTGCAGGGTCCCCTGGCGCTGCGAATCAACCCCGTAGAGGTGCTGCCCGCCATGGAGTCTCTGGGGGAATTCACATCGCTGATCTCTGGCACCATCTGCCCCGCATCCGCCTTCGACCTGCTGCCACCTCCCACCACCGTGGGGTTCCTCAAGCTGTCCCGCCCCTGCTGCTACGTGTTCCCTGCCGGGCGCGGCGACTGCGCTTTCTTCGCGGTTAACGGGTTCACCATGCTGGTGGACGGAGGCTCGGACTCTCAGGCCTGTTTCTGGAAGCTGGTCCGCCACCTGGACAGAGTCGATGCGGTTCTGTTGACCCATGTGGGCACAGAGAACCTCCCCGGTGCCGTCTCCTTCCTAGAAAGGAAGGTGGCTGAGAAGGAGCTGAGCCATGATGTCAAAGGTACGAGAGCCTTCTCATTTTCAGGGTTAAAGTACATTGCAAGAAACTGATGCACAGAGCTTTGTTTTTATCTTGAAAACAAGAATTAAGTGCACAAGTTTGAATGTGTTGTGCATTTTTTATAATTCACACAATTTCATAAGTATATATGCGAGCTCACAAATGTACACATATCACCATTAATGTTACATAAAATGTTCCTTAGCAATTTTTGTGCTAAAGAAATGAATAAAACATTTATGCCATTAATAACTGTATGTAAACTTATGACTTGAACTGTACATGCTGCGTTGCATCATCCATATTTGAATGTTTTAATTTCCGTTTGCACAGATGACTTGTCAAAGAGGCTCATCTCTCCAGAGCTAGGCGTTGTTTTCTTCAACGCCCCCAGCAGGCTGCAGGCGGAACAACATTCTTGTGAGTTTTGTAAATAAGCACACTATAGAGTATTTCTTAACAACAGAAAGCAAAATAGTTGTCAATCTTTTCCTTTAAGTTGCAGACAATGTGCTGAAGAGTACACAGCAGGCCGCCATGACTTTACAGCTCTTGAAGAAGTTAGACATCAGGCCACAACCGCTGTTTCGACCACAAGGTGTCCCCATGAAGCCGCTCACCTTGTTTCAAAAGATGGGAGTGGGGCAGCTGGACTTGTACATCCTCACACCAGGCAACAGCAGCCAGGAATACGAGATGTTCATACAGAACTGGCCTGACGGAGTCTCATCACTGTCACAGAGTCTCCCTCTCACCGCGCTGGTCTCGGTCTCTGCCCTGCTCGTGTGGCATCCAGCGTGTCCTCAAGAGAAGGTGGTCAGAGTGCTGTTCCCCGGCGCAACGCCACAGGCAAAACTGCTGCAGGGGCTGGAGAAGCTCAAAGGATTGGACTTCCTTCAGAAGCCAACAGTAACAACCGGAGACCTCGAAAGACAGGGGGAGGACAGGAAGGCCAAGAGGACAGAGAGCCTGGACAGTGGCCGGTCAATAGGGAAAGAGGGAACAGCCAAGAAGAAGGAAGAAGGAAAGGATTCATTAGTGAAAGAAAAGATAAAGACGTTAAGTGGAACTAAAGATACTGATAAAGCTAAAATCAAGGAGGCGGGTATAAAACGTAAACCATCACTATCAGAGAAGAATACTTTAAAGAAAGGGTTAGGGAAGGATGGAAAGAAAGAGGAGAAGACTGGCAACAAAGAGGAGAACAGTGTTAAAAGGACTGAGCAGATAAAAAGAGAAGGAGTCCCATCGAAAACCACGAAGGACAATAAAACGAAACCAAAAAAGGACGCACGAAATGACAAAACAGGAGAGAAAAAAACTCAAAAGTCATCAGCAAATGAAGCAAACAATGACAAGAAAGTTCATGCAAATAATGTAACTGAACAAAAACGAGGTTCTTTGTCAAAAATCCCAGAGCCAGATTGCCCTGGTACTGATGACCGAGATCACAAGAAGGAGACTAAAGCTGAGGAGAAGCAGAGCGGCTCCAAGATGTCCACCCCGGAGGATATGACGGCTGATTTTCTCAAGCTCAAGGAGGAAAGCGAACTGGAAGCAGCCCAAATAGAAACTGCAGCCTTTTGTCAAGGTGCATGCAATGAGGCTGGTGAAAGGTTTATACAAGAAGCAGCAGGTGGTTTGGAAGAAACAAAAGTAGAGGATGGAGACAGTTTAGTGCAAAATGTCCTTGGGAGGAGTGGCAAAGCAGAAGCAGACAGCCAACGAAACCATGCAGATGAGTCCGTCAAATCTAGCAAACCTGCAAAGGTTGTAGGATTCCCATCTCCTCTGAACAAATCTTACAAAAATGATCACACAGTCCAGCAGGACACAACTCCAACTGAGTACACACTGCTGGACGGGGCTTTGAAGCACTCCCCTCCCTCGCGCTCCTCTCCGGAAAACCAGGCCCCCAACAGTCCTGAAGAGGAGACAGTCGAGCCAGTGTCCCCTGACTCACGTCCTAACAGTGCGGGCCACACTCCCTACTGCCTGTCCCCAGATGACGTGTGGTGCAACAGAGCCACGCTGAGCCGACTTCAGGCCCTCCATTCAGCTGATGCTCACGAGGCAATTGGGTCATCTGGCCAAAGCGAGGAGGAGGCCTGCAAGACCAAAAGTGCTACTGAAAACCGCAAAGAAAAGCATCTAAGTTTTCTTTCTTTGGGCACATGTAAAGAGGGTTCTTCGGATCCCTCGCCGTCTGTAGCCACCACCACTACCACCACGCACTCATTACCAGCAGAGGTGAGCTCACCTCAGTCGACGGAAGTAGATGAATCTTTGTCAATGTCCTTCGAGCAGGGACCAAGCGCTGGAAGCCAGAGAGAAGGAGATGATGGCGTTTATCTCTCCCACTCTAATGGAGGGTATTACGTGGGAATGTCTTTGCCAATGAAGAAGCCTCCCAGATCTTCGGGTCAGGGTTCAGAGATGGGGCGACCCGCTGCACCGAACACTCTCCATTTTGAGGCATCGGCTCATGACGTGGACCTTTGTTTGGTTTCTCCTTGTGAGTTCAAGCATTTCAAACCCCCCGACTCAAGCTCAGGCACCAGTGAGGCCTCCAGAGAAGTCAGCGGCCCAAATCACCACGGCAACAACAATAACAACCCAAAGGACAGGTCACCCAGTGAGTCAAATGCCCCCGTCTGCACAGAGGACTGCCCGTCCACCACAGCAGATGGGGTTTTGGATTCGGACTCTGATGATTCATGTAGTGACCCGTCCAACTCCCCCTGTAACCACAACATGAGTCAGACTTTGCCCCCGGACCCCCTGCCAGCCCCTCTCAGAGACAGTCCACCACTGCCTCCCCATCCTGACACCTCCATGCCAGTTCCTCAGTCTGACTCCGAAGCTCACGGGAAGAGAGCAAAAAACACGGCAACCCGGGGAAAGAAGTTTCCAGGGGTGAGTGTGTTAGCAAAGTAGAAAATTTATTGGACAAAGTTGAGTATCTTCACGAGTCTCCCGGTTTTAGATATTTGTCTCATAAAAATATTCATACCTTCTAATAATTTTTTTTGTCATATTACTACCACAAATATCAGTGTATTTCATTGAGATTATTTATGATAGAACAACAAAATGTGGAGGGCAAACAATGAATGGTGTAACTGAGAAAAGCATGATATTCATATGTAGTCAGCCTATCCGAGTCGACATTTCGTAGAACCATTTACATCCACCAGATTAGCACTCCTAGAAATGTTAATTTTTGGCATCAAGTTCCAAGTCTTGCAACAGATTCCCAATTGGATTTAGAAATTAAATTTGACAGGGTAATTCTTACATTTGACTGATTTTTATGCTTCTGGAAGGTGAGCCCCAATTCCAGTGTCAATTATTGCACAGGCTCTAAGGGGTTTTCTTCCGAGACTCACCTGTATTTACCTTCATCAACTCTGACCAGCTTCCCTGTCCCTGCAGAAAGGATCCCCATAGCAGGTCGCTATCCTTCATACAGCGTTGGTTTTCCTTCACACATTCTTTCAATAAAAGTTACTCCTTGTCATTTTTAAACTGAGATTAAATTATACCCAAGTGGATTTTGTTTTCTGACCTGCTTGCATTGTATTTTATTTAGGGGAATCATAGTAAAGGAGCTGAAAAATCTGGGCCAAATTTAAATCATGTATCGTTTTCCCTTGATTTCCGGATTTTGCACTACTTCATGTTAACCTTTTAAATAAAATTACTGTAAGCTTGCTGAGGATTTGTGGCTTGGATGTGACAAAATCTTCAATGGGTTTGAATATTTTTGCAAAACATTCTGTATGATCTTTGACCAAGCTTTCTGTCTTCATCAGCAGGGTGTTAAACTTTTGAAATGTACATCGCTTTGACACAATTTCCTGGAAACAACAGGAATACCCATAATCAAAGTTGGTTTCTCTTAGGCAGATAATTTCACCAATAACCTTTGTGTCGCCAGATTATCGATGCCCCCCAAAAACCAGGATCAGGGAAAATCAAAACAGGGAGCCAAAGTGGATCCACCAAAGGGAATCTCTCCAGCACTCGAACGCTTTCCTCCAGCACTCGCTCGGCACCAGCAAAATCATCACCAGCTCCTAGTATGTCATTCTGAATGGGACGCCTCTTTTATACCACAACGTGACCAGGCTAGCGAATAGGAAAAACATTCTGACCTTCTGTTTTCTCTTCTCCCTCCTGTCAGGCTCTAAGGCTCCCTCTGCTGGTGAAGTCAGTATTTATGTGGACTTGACTTATATTCCATCTGGAGCCTCCTCTCCCACAGTCACAGTGGACTTCTTCAGGTGCATCCGCTCCTCCTGCTACATCATCAGCGGAAACAGTCCAGAACGAGAGGAACTGATGAGACAAACTCTGGATGCTCTGCTGGACGGCAAGGGATCCTGGCCAGAAATCATGCAGGTAAAAACAACTTTAAAAATTAACACGGCTTTCTCTTAGTCAGAGAAGCCACTAGGGAGAAGTTATCCATCTCTTTGTGCCCAGGTGACGGTGATCCCCACCTTTGAGTCGGTGTCGATGCAGGAGTGGTACCAACAAACCCTGGACAGGCAGCGGGAGCTGAACATCACTGTGCTGGGATCAAACAGCACGGTCGCCATGCAGGACGAGACTTTTCCTGCCTGCAAGATCGAATTCTGAGATGCAGATTACGAGACAGCTGATGGATGGAAATTTCAATGTAAGATTAAAAACGTGAGGAGTGGGGGATTGGTAGAAATAGAAACAGATGTTATGGGAATATGCCCCACCCCCTTCTTTGCATGTAAGTGGTAAATATCCACTTTATGGGCTTCTTGTTTCAGCAGAAAACTGAAAAAAAAGACTTATTTTGACCAATGACCCTGTTCAAAACAGGAGAGGAGACTAAACCTGCTGCAAAGGATGCATGTTGCTCTGCGCACACAGACGGTCTCATGAAAGCTGTTGCTGTAGATTACAATATGGAAACCCGCTTTACAGTTTGCAGCATCCACCAAATTCACCAAATTCAGATACATTCAAAAGGGTCTTAACAGTTTGCATTGTACGTTGAAAACGAACATTTAATCTTCAAGGAGTTCAGATGTATAGCTTGTGTCCAGGTGTTTGTTGTGAGCGCTGTAAGCAGACGTCAGACGGGCTGTGCTGTGTTGTAGCCGCTTTTAAAAGTGTTTCGTCACTGCTGCCTTTTTACTGAGATCGCATTCAGAAGGAACCAGACTCCGATAAACATGTTTCTGACCCCCGGGGTCACACACCAGCCAGTATTAACACCTTAATCCAAGGGGTTAGATGATTTTACTGGTTAAACAGCGTTGCCACAATTGTAAAATTGAGAATTGTCCAACAATTGTATTCCAGTAAAAATTCCTACAATCACCAAAAATTATACAACCGATAAATTGCGAGTGTAAATAGGAAATAGTCATGCATTATGTTTTAGAACATATATTTTGCACAGTGCTGAATCACACATGTGTAATGGTGATACTAGGATCTTTGCAGGCTGTAAATAAGAGCAGATGTGGTGAAAGTAATTCTGGAGATAGAACTGAAAGAACGATTGTGATCAAATGAAAAATGCTATTCATACTCTTATTTATTAGCCAGGTCTCTGGTTAGCCCTTCATACATGTCTGCTTACATACGTATTATTATTTTGTTGACAAACTTTACATAAACCATATAATTTGGAACAACTGCTCAGGAAAATTAAAACAGTGTTCACTGTTTCCCCTAAATTGGGCTAAAATGCTTTTTCTTGTGAAGTAGTTGTGACATGGTTACATGCTCTCAATTACTGAACAATTCCTTTCAGACAAAATTATTCAAAATGTATAGGCACCAGCATACTACTGCATTAGCATTTCTTGAATTTGCAAACATACACTTGCAACATACCAGCTTAATCAGGAGAAGACACTTTTATTTCCTTGAGACTTGTAATCTAAAACCAGCTGTGTAAAGAAAAAAAACACATCTTATTTTGGGTTATTTTGGTTATTTTAACAATCTTAGGTCAAATATTGGCCAAGATGGATGTTTTATGAGTTTTGGGTGATTTGGAGGACGATGAATTAGCAAATTAACTTAATGCTTGTAAATGGTGGGAGGAATAGAATATGGAAAGTTCACAAAGAAAATATCCAGTGTTGTCCTGGATTAAATGAATTTTCTAATTTTTAATTCTTAAAAATTCTTTAATTTTAATTAATTTAATTTAATTTTCGTCCAATATATTGGACGAAAGCAACAACAAAATCCCAAAAGTCTGAAAGGATGTGTGATGACAGTTAAATTGTATTACAAATTTAACACTCATAACACTTTATATAAAACGTGGCCTGTTTATATTGACGTCATGACCGATTCGAATGTTGAGCATAGCTAGCATTAGCCTGGGCTAGCCCCAGCTAGCCTGTGCAGTCTGACTAGCAGATAAAAGGCTAAGATTCAACAAACATATTCTGCAGCATCAACTAAGATTATTATAAACTGACACTAGCATAATTGTACAACAGTTTTTACAATCTTACCATTTCGTATTTCAATCCGTAGAAGAGGTTTGGCGAAGTTTGATCATGTCACGGTAGACGTCGAAATGACTGCCTGTTAAGAATTACGCACCTCCTTTTAGTCTGTGTTCGGCCCAATGTTTCGTTAAAAATATCCAACTTTTGTCCAACCCTCAACAACATATGTCCAGTATAACACGCAGTTATTGCGTGTTTGTGTGTGTGTGTGGATATTCACTCCTATCCATAAGATTTGTGCTAGATTTCATTCTACCTTTTATTTTTAAGTTCTTCTCTTCTGAAAATCCTTTCACCCTAGTCTGTAAATCCATGGATGTTATTGTGAGATGTGGTTTACTGTACTTTATGTGGCTATTTTGCCTTTATTTTTGCACAAATATGCATGTGGGTTTACATTATGAGTTTCTAAATACCAAAGCATGAAGAATCACAAAGACAGGTCATTTTTGCCTATAAAACAAAATGCTGCCACCAAATGCATAGAAGCATCACTTTTTTTTTTTAAATCAAGTTTCTCTAAATGATCCGTCAGGGGTTTTTTTTTCTATAAATGTAGATGCAATGAAAAGAAATCATCCTAAGATTGTAATAATTTACGAGAAACTTAATATTGAATTATGCATCTGTATCTCTGAATGTCTTTTATCAAATGATATGGTAATTATCACAAAGTCATTACAAACTTTGTATGAACAAGATCTCGAAAACAAATATTTGAGTTTCTTCTTAGCCATCTTCTTGTATGTCCTGCATATGTAAAACACTTAATTTATGTTGTTTTTTTCATGATATTCATGAATAAAAAGAGCAAAGCACCGTGGGGATGTGTAACATTATCTTATGAATAAAAAAAAACAACTCTGATTGTAAGTAGACGACAAAAAACAATGTCAGCAAGGATTTTGGTTGTAACAGTAGGAATGCAAGAATAAAACAAAAAATATGCACAATCGAAATGTGTCTTGAGAATCATGTAAATGCAAACGTTTGAGCGATGAGGATCAGCAGATGTTTCTGTTTTTCTCAGTCGCTTTGGTGCAAATTCAAACTTGTTCAATCTTCAAATCCTTGTGTCACTGTGCGCATCATAAAAGCGTTTTCTTATTTCTTTTAACAGGTTGCAAATGATTCTCTGCTTTTTCGTACGTTTTCAAATGCTTTTGTCATGTTGATTAAAATGTGTGACACAGGTCTCTGTTGAATTGTCTCGACCGCCACAACATTTAAACATAACTTCATTGTATAAATAATAGTTTACAACAGAACGTCCCTCCAGAGCAACACTGTTGTTTTGGCAACTTGACTAAGCAATTTGATTCTTATCCGTGTGCAGTGAAAGAAGGACTTGTCATTCTGATTCACTAACAATGACAGATATATTTACTTTTGAGAGATTAACTAAGGATTTTAATAAAGAAACTGGATTTTGTAATCCATGCTGTTTTGCAGTTTGTATGAACTGTTTTGAGAAATACATTTGCTGTTTTGTAAATGTCAAAAGTGATTTGAGAAATGCACCAAAGCAACTGAGAAAAACTATAAGTACTGAGTTTTACTTGGAAAGCTCTCATAAAATCTCCTGTGTGTCACAATCGACTTTAGCGTTGGTGTACTTTACAGCCTCACAGTCTAAGGCAGTGTTTCTCAACCTTTTTTGGGCCAGGGCCCCCCTAGCCTTTTTCCAGGTCCCTCAC
>NW_015112871.1:424408-425104 GCF_001443285.1 Poecilia latipinna | reverse complement strand
GGGCGGTACCGCCCACGTTGAGAGGCATTGTCTCATATAAAAAGTGAAAATAATAATCTTGACAGAGATTACATCGTTACATCTTTCCTACAGGTAAGTTTTCTAAAATTTCCTTTAAGAAAAACTGTATTTAGATAAAGTTTGTGTATAATGTAAACCACCATGTTGATCGAGGAATAGCTTAAAATATTTCCAGCCACGTGTGTGTATCTAAGTTTTATACTCTTAAATTATGTGGTTTCTTTTGAACTTATCATGTGTATTTGTATATGAGGAAATGTTTTGTCCATGTTAAAGAGCATAAGGCAGGAGGAAAATTTATATTTCATCTTTTATAGCGCTTAATTATTTTTTGAAATAATACTGAAAGTAAAACCAGTTCACTACTTGATTTAAAAGAGCTTCTGTTCTTTCAGAAGTGAAGTTGATTTTATTACTTTAGTTTGTGTTTAACAACATAAACTTAATGTAGAAACTTAATGTAGAAGCTCACAAACAGGTTTTATAGGTTTTATGGGTGCAGATATATATATATATATATATATATATATATATATATATATATATATATATGTATATATATATATATATATATATATATAACCGTATATATATATATATATATATATATATATATATATATATATATATATATATATATATATATATATATATATATATATATATATATATCTA
>NW_015112871.1:413966-420745 GCF_001443285.1 Poecilia latipinna | reverse complement strand
AGATAGATAGATAGATAGATAGATAGATAGATAGATAGATAGATAGATAGATAGATAGATAGATAGATGAATGCTTCTGTAAGAAACTATATTTGTTGTTTATCTGTCAACTTCTTTATATGCAAAGTTGTAAATCTCATTGAGTAACACTTGACAGCAGCTCGCTCTTCTTTCACTCTTTGTCCAGCCTGTCCTCCATCATGTCCGCAGTTACATCCAGTCTGTCCAAACGTCAGGAGAACGATCTGCTGTCTCTCTTCAGCCACGCCCGACTCCACCTCCTGTACAAGGCCAGCATCCACGGCTTCACTGCAGCCGCCTTCCACGGCCGCTGTGACCTGCAGGGGCCCACCATCATTGTGGCCTACAATGCTGCAGGGTTTGTCTTTGGGGCTTACACGTCCAAGGACTACACCCAGAGCGGACAGGCCGTCATTGACGGGGCGGCTTTCCTTTACAGCATCAGTGCTGAGAGAAACAAACCACTCAGAGTGGGGAGTATCAGTGGGAAGCATGCCTTCACAGATGGAGGCCCCGGTCCAAACTTTGGCGCCTTGGTGTTCTTGCACGAGGACAAGCCTGCAGTGCAATCCAATCCAGGCGACTGCTTCAACTTCCAGGAAGCAGAGATGCATGGGAATGACTTGGCACTGACAGAGTTTGAGGTGTATCGGGTTGAAGGTTCGTGAAAGAACTTTCTTTAATGAAAATACAATGGATCTCCGATGACTGACTCGTCGGAGATCGACGATTAGACTAGATTACACATGTGCATGTATGTAATCTAGTCTAAAGAATAAACACCGGTTTAAATATGTATATTTTTTTATTACAATAACAGGTCTAGTAGATCTCCTGGAGAAGCCTTGGAGAAACATCCAGTGGACGTCTGAGTATGTAACCAAAGGCAACATGTCTTTATGTAGAAACTATTAAAAGAAAATCTGTAAAATATGCAAAAGTCCATCCATCTTCTTGTTCCTTAGTGGGGTTGGGAGGTGCGGGTGCCTATCTCCAGCTAATGTTCTGGTTGACAGGTGGGGTTCACCCTGGACAGGTTGCCAGTCTGTCTCAGGGCAACACAGAGACACACAGGACAAACAACCATGCACATACTCACACCTAGGGACAATTTGGAGAGGCCAGTTAACCTGACAGTCATGTTTTTGGACTGTGGGAGGAAACTGGAGAAAACCCACACATGCACAGGGAGAACATGCAAACTCCATGCAGAAAGACCAGGGCAGGGAATCAAACCCAGATTCCCTTCTTGCTGCAAGGCAAGAGCTCTACCAACTGCGCCACTGTGCAGCCCAATATGTAAAAGTTACATTTTCAAATCCACGCTGAATTGTGCCGAGAAGTTTTCTCACCATAATTCTTGCAACAGCATTTTTAGGTAGAGCGTTTTTAAACACTTCTGGAAAAGAAAAGAGTGATTTGTAAATATTGGTGTTTCTTTTTATTTCGTGAATTTGTTAGAAAACAGATCTTGATGTGCTAAATATAATAACTGACTGAGAAACGTGCAGAGGGTTTTTGCTATTTTAAATCTATAATGATCATAATCTTGACTATTTACGTTCTCTTTTTTAAAATTTCTTTTTTTTAATGTTGTTTCTTTTGCAGAAGAAAGCAACAACTGATGACGAGCATCCAGAACTATCTGCCTGAAATCAAAGCTGTCAATCAAGCCCGCGTGCTGCTGGTGGGCCCTGTTGGGGCCGGCAAGTCGAGCTTTTTTAACTCCATCAACTCCGCATTTCGGGGCAACATGACATGCCAAGCCATCACTGGCACAGCAAGGACGAGTGTGACCACTCAGGTACCAACAAAACATTCACTGCTAGATTCACATTCACTGAATCTGATCACTGCTGATCAGATTCAAAGGAAGAAATGTGCAGGATTCACTGGGAAACACGGATCTGTTACACTTCCTGTAACTTACAGCTGATGGTGGTAACAGGATTAGATTTGACTTATTTTTAACTGGCCACCAATTTATATATTTCTTATATCTCCTGCAGTATCGCGCCTACACCATTAAGACAGGAAGACGTGGTGGGACTCTTCCTCTGATCCTCTGTGACACAATGGGGCTGGAGGAAAACGCTGACTCCGGCTTGAACGTTGACGACATAGTCAGCATCTTCAAGGGGCACATGAAGGACCGCTACCAGGTTCTTCAAACACACGCATACTTTAGCGTCACATTATGTAAGCCATTTAGATGTGGAGTAATGAATTATTCAAAGCAAATCATTTGCTTGCTCTATTCAGTTCAGCAGCTGTTCATCAATCCTAGAAGATTCTCCAGGCTATCAGAAACACGTGACTCTGAACGACACGATCCACTGCATGGCGTACGTCATCGACACCTGCAAGGTGTCCCTTCTCAGCCAGAAAATGCTGGACAAGCTCACTGCCATTCGGAAAAGAGCCAACCAACTTGGTTCGTGGGAAAATGTTATACTGAAGAACATTTCAAAGTATTCACCTTATGTTGCAATAGTTACGTGGTGCTTTAAAAGTGTTTTCATACCTCCACTTTGTCACGTTAGAACCCCAAGTATTTTATCAGGATTTTATGTGTTGGACCAAGACAAACTATTGCATATCCATGAAGTGCAAAATGCAAATTAACTCAGACTCATTTGGACTGAATAGAAAATCATTTTCAATCAGTTGGATATAGGTCAGGACTTTGACTGGGCCGTTTTAAAACATCAACATGCTGGATCTAACCCATCCTACTCTCACTCTGGTCGTGTGACCAGGCTCAAGATGGAAAATGACCCTCAGCCAATGTCTCAAGTCTTTACTTTTCTTCCGGGATTGTGAGTTTCAGATTATTTGCAACAAAATTAAAAACCTTTCAGTCCTGACCTTCCCCTACATAATTATTTTGTGTTGATCTTCCTCATTCTATCTTGAGAAAATGGGGAAAAGTTCAAGGAGGATTAATTATTTTGGACGGCACCATATCATGCATTAGGTGTCACTAATGGGATGCGTTTGCTTACACAAATTTCCTCCAGCATTTCCAGGATGAAGCTCTGATTTCTTGTAATCAAGCTACAAAAGCATAAAAAGCATACCCTAGCGATCGTCACAATATTCTCTTAATCTTGTTTCCTGCCAGGAATCCCTCAGATTTTGCTGATGACCAAAGTGGATGAAGCCTGTCCACTAGTGGCAAAGGACTTGAAAAATGTCTATCGCAGTGTTTACATCCAGGAGAAGGTAACATTTTAAGCCGATATTTACCTTATTGCAGGAAAACATCTTGTAATATGAAGGAGATCTATAAATGTTGTTTCAGGCCCGCCAGTTGAGTGATTCCTTGGGCATCCCTTTGTCCTACGTGCTGCCGGTGAAGAATTACAGCGAGGAGCTGGAACTGGATCAGAACACCGACATACTGCTGTTTATGGTCTTGGAGCAAATGCTCAACTATGCAGACAGCTACTTTGAAAACCAGATCACAGATGATCAGGATGGAAGCAATGGACCAGAGCTCTACAGATCCATCGATCCCCGCCAAGTTGTGTCACAACGTGACGAGCCTAAGATTGTTTGAGCTACACAGTTACACATGTTACTGTATTGTGGAAAAGTGTGGATTGCTTAATGCTCTTAACCATCAGGAGGTTTCTGATTGACAGCTGTGCTTGGGCTGAGGAGGAGTTGCTGAAAAGTCAATACAATGTGGTGGGCTGGCTTTGAAAACTCATATCTACTGAATCCTATTAAATTGATATGGTTCCTTATTTCTGGAATTAGACTGGATTAGATGTATTTGTCTAGCAAAGCACCTTGAGGTGTCATTTTATGTTGCTGCCATATAAATAAACTGTAAAGGAAATGAGCTGAACCAGTGTCAATTTCTTTACGCACAATTACAAAGTCCAATTAAACACATTCCACTGGAGCGCGTCATCCAGAAGCTTTGCTCTGCATGCTGCCACAGAATAAATAATCCACGCACACCCAACTCCAAACCCCTCCTATTTAGACTTTGTTCTAAGTACACATTTTTGCAATACATTTCATTTCATTTCATTTTGTGAAAAATACATGCATGTTCACTATGGTTACTGTGATTAGAAATTAGCAGAGAGTTGCTTACTTTGGTCAGCCAGTAGGTGTCAGTCATAATTTCACATGAAATGTTTCGGAACATCTTTGTTATGGAAAATGTGAGGGGGCTTTATGTTGCACAATTGCTCTCGATTGTTTATTTCTATTCTTTTTGCAGACGTCTTTGTGATCACATGTTTTTCGTGCGTAACGTCGATTCGAAACAATGTCAGAATGACACAGCAGTCATTTTTTTTCTCCTTCAAAGTTATTTACAACCACCCGCCAGTTTAACAACAAAAGTAAAACCCAGGCGTCTCCGTGAGACGTCGCTTCGGCTTCTGCCAATGGGAGAAGCCGAAGAGTTTCGGTACCGCCCTCCTCTGATCCAGAGTATAAGGCGCGTTGTGCAACCACCACAAACGCTGCGTTGCGATCGCTCCCGCAGAGATCTTACTCTCTCAGACTACGTGGACTATTAACGCTTTCACCAAGCTGGGATTGTTTTCTGATTTGCAAACATGATTCCCGAGGAAAGTTTCGCCTCCGTAGAGAACAGGTCAGATTTTATTTGCAATGTTTGGAAACGATCTTTACGTTCTGTTTGCAGGGACGTCCTGTTCTGGACAGGAATGTCTTACGTCCTTTGACTCTGTCGCTATTTCTTATGCTGTTCGCCAGGGCTGCAGATTCTATAGAAATGAAACCAAAAGCAATGTTAATATTCCACAATAAGGACTGACTGGGGTTATTTTATCCATGCATGCTGCACAAATACTTCACAGTAAAGTACAAATGATATTATTTTATGCATTAGATACTTGCTGCATTAAAGTACCTGGCTAATGCATTTGTTTTACTTCTTTCATAGCCTCTCTTAGCATTTTTACTGGACAATTTTTGAAGTTGCTTTTGTCTCTTTCTGTGTTCTAAGGAGTAATTGTTCTGTCCCAATCCTCAGGATGCAGTCTGCACGCCTGGCACTGGAGGAGTTGCTTGTAACTGCCCAGAAACAGCACTGCCTCACTGTTGGCATCTATGAATCAGCAAAGCTCCTCAATGCGTGAGTAGAAACCATTAATTATGGCTTAAGTCGGGGCTTTATCGTGTTTCTCGGCTGTATTTGCTCTGCTCGCCTTCCAGACACTGACATTGCCCCAGTCTGACAGCTGCAAACGTGCGGGTTACAAGGTGTTTGTTGTTCTTCCTCCCTCTCTCATGTTTCCCTCGGTTTCCCCAGAGATCCGGACAGCGTGGTCCTGTGCGTTCTGGCGGCCGACGATGAGGAGGACGTGGCGCTGCAGATCCACTTCACGCTGCTGCAGTCCTTCTGCTGCGACAGCGGCATCAACATCCTGCGGGTCTCTGGGGTTCAGAGGTTGTGGCAGCTTCTGGGCGGAGTGGATGCCAACCTAAACCAGGAGGAGAGCGGAGACCTCCACTGCATGCTGGTCACGGTGGGTTTGCTATGACGAGCGACGGCCTGGTTACGGGTATCAAGGTGCATTCTACATGTTAAAATCCAGAAAGGGGCAGCTCTACCCTCCCTAACCCCCACTTGTTACTATGCACCGAAAAGAAAGTGCCTACACAGTTGCTTCGCTTAGAGCCTTGTGGTAATTCTCAAGGTATAGTCCAGCTATACCTTGAGAATCTCATGCCGGTCCATTCCTTAAACAGAAACTTCTTATGAACTGAAAGGCTGATGCTTTTCGCTCCACTGTAAATATGTCTTGCCATCTTCATATCGAATTCTCCTTAATACATGATCGTGCTAATCATTTATTTTCTTTTATTTTCCTTGCAGAATCTTCAGGTAGACCACTGCAGGCTACAGGAAGTTGGGACTTACTGCCAAGAGAGTCGACGCCTAGACCAGTGGGTCCCTGAACTGGTTCTGCAGGAACGCTGAAGGGTCTGAATGTCCCTAGAGACCCTGGAGTTTTTGGGTTGAAATGCAAAAGAAATGAAGGAACTTGATGGTCAAGCTGCTATAGTCTTGAGTGGACTCAATCCTAGCACCCAGACTGAAGGCAGGATGAGCCGAAAACATTCACAAAGTTGCTGTAAAACAGTTAGACTTTTCTGCAAGACGTGAAGAAAGAAGACTGGATTGACTGATTGTTTTCCTGATGGAGAAGAAACTATCTTATGCACCTATTTTGGGCTTCTGTTTGGGCTCTCACAATGTTCAAGGACCGTTTTTTAAAATTAATCATTTAGGGTTGCAGCAGGCTGTGTCTTGTCTACACCCAGTTCATACCTGGAAGATTTGTATGTTTGATATCTGGACTGAAATGTTGTAATAGTGAAACTACTGTATAGCCAACATTCCTAAGTGTTCAGAGTTGGGAGAGTCTCTGCGTAGAAAGGGTGTGCGTGAAAACATGGTATGCACGCACAATGTCTTTCTTTAGAAACGCCTGGGTGTGCTGTGAGTGCGTTTTTGCAGAGAGCAGCTGAACCTGTGGAGGAGTGATCGCTATGGAAACTGAAACTGCTCTGTTAGAAGGATCTGGCTGGCTTTGCAGAACAAAAAAACTGCAAAAAAAAGAAAACAAAACAAAACAAGCAAACAAAAAAAGGTCTCAGGACCTGATGATGTTTTTTTTTTTTTTTTTTTTTTTTGTTTTAATTTAAACCCCGGGGGGAAAAAAAAAATTTTTACAGGACCCATGTTTAAAGTGCCTTTTAAA
>NW_015112871.1:399596-410900 GCF_001443285.1 Poecilia latipinna | reverse complement strand
AAAAAAAAAAAAAAAAAACAAAACAAGCAAAAAAAAAAAGGTCTCAGGACCTGATGATGTTTTTTTTTTTTTTTTTTTTTTTGGTCTGAATTCAAACCTCAGGGGATACAGAATGATCTGATCAGGACCATGATGTAATGTGCCTTTACAAATGCTGCCTATTTTATAACAGTATGAAAAGTTTAATTTATTGTTTGTATTATTTGTTCTTGGTCTATTCTTTTGTGCAATAAGTCAATAAATTATTGGATCCATTGAGAAGATTTCCTTTCATCCATCCATCCATCCATCCATCCATCCATCCATCCATCCATCCAGCCAGCCAGCCAGCCAGCCAGCCAGCCAGCCAGCCAGCCAGCCAGCAGCCATTGGGCAATAGGTGGGCCACACGATGGAGAGGTTGCCAGTCCATCATAGGGTGAGAAGACTCCTACTAAAAATCCAAAAGAAAAGTCAAGCGTGCATCACGGAAGCTGCCGAGTTACACAACAGCTGTTTACGGTGGCACTGAAGTCATGGAAAAATGCTTGCTCTTGCTAGGTCAAAGTCTTGTAGTAAACGTAAGTCAACCGGAATAACACCAGGGTGGAGCCTGAAACTACGCTTTAAGAAACAGGCAAAGCCAGCTGATGCAGACTGACTGTCCCTACAGGAAGTTAGGAGAAGATAAAAGCCTTGCTGTCAATCCTTCATCATTTCTCTGACTGCTCTTGTTTTGTTACATACTTTTAACTTCTTGCAATTCAAGGCTGCGTGCACATTTGCGTGGCAAACTGTGTCTCCATTGTGTGCCCTCCGCTTTACTCCCTGCTTCTTCCTGTGCTGTCACATGTCCGTCCACCACTCGGCCAGAAGGGGAACACCCAGGCACATGGACCACACGTTTGTTTACACTCTGCTACTCAGAGGGATAACGGGCGGCGGCGGACTTTTAACAGGCTGTGATTTATCCCACAGCCCAAATCTCGTGGCCCACAGGAGCAGAATGGTTTGAAATTTTGAGTAAATCTGTGACTGCGGAGCGAGGGCTTCTAGAGATTAAAGGAGGACTAAGAACACAATGCAAAGGTCCAGCTGGGAGACTTGCTATTTAAGCTTGGTACACTGTGATTCCATCTCTGCTCTGCACACCATGTACTTATTAAACTAGTGAGCATGTGTATGCATGTGCTTTATAAATCTATGCAGTCTGCAGGAAAAAAAAACTAAACAAAAAAAATGCTTTGCTGACACAATAAAACAAGAAAACAAAACATGATGGGCCGGATTCAATAGGTGAAATGGGAACTTTCAGCAGCTGTCAACACAATGGAGTCCAGTGACAGGTTGTGTTATATCATCTTTTTATTAATGTTATCTACTTCTCAATAGTTTTTTTAACAGCAATATCCACAAAATATTAACAGTGTGCAAGAAAACATGAGTTATGGCACATCAGAGAACAGTTACAAAAAATAGATTTTTTTTTTCCAGAATCAATCAAGGCAAAAAGGATACATATACTGTATGCATACACAGGAGATCAGAACACAAAGATGAGTCTCAGATGGGACTCCGATCCAACTGAGTGATGCTTGATATGACAGTCCACCAGCAAAGAGCCTCAGACTCGCCTCACTAGGGCCGAAAATGAATTTCTTTGTTGAGCTCACTTTGTGAATTGGCAACGTGAGCCACATGCTCCGCTTTAGGACTGTTCGTTCTGTTGATCTGATAACTCCACAACCAGCATTAACACAATATACGCCACTATAAGGCAAACTAACAACTAATCAATCAGACAAACTGTCGGCAAAATCAGCAATTCAGGCCGGCCGTCTTTGATTGTAGCCCAGGAAGAGATGGAATGATTGAGAAAAAATATAAGAATGTAAAAAAATAAAATTTGTCAGACATTTTTAGGGCAACAGTGTGCGTAGTGGTATGATATGCATGCTCTTGTTATTCTTTAATAGACCCCTGCAAGTTTTATCCTCCTTCCCCATATCCATTTATTAAAAAAACAAAAAACAATCACACATCTATGTTATAATTATTATATATACTTTTTTTCACCACATATTGAACCAACTTTCTGGTATTAAGCTGTATTTATAGTAAAATATCACAATTTGTTTAGCATTACAGTGTAATCATTCTTTTAAGCATTAAATTAAAATGATTTTTAATTAGTAATTAGACATTTTTATAATCAGATTTATTTTCTGTCCAAACAGAGCATACTATATTTATTTTACTACAGCTATGTCCCTTCTGCTTGTCATATTAAATGGTTTCAAAAAGCCTTTTAATAACACGTAAGTTGAAGCTAGCTTAGTTAGCTTTCAGACCAAAAACAAATCAAAAACGGTAAACTTGCAATAGAAAAATCAGCCCACAAGCTTTCTAAAGCTTATACATTTTCTTGAACAGAAAAGTTGAAGCAAAGTAAAACATTTTATTTAAATAATGAGCAACAGAAATACTGAATGGTGAGTTTTGCTACAGCAGTTTCCACTTTTTAAGCTAATAGACAAACTGTCCGTTAGCCTCAAAACTTATATTTTACAGAAATGTTCTGAAAATCTTGGCTTATTCTTTGTTGATATGTCCTTTCGGACTTCATTGACTGATGATGTTTCAAATTAGTTGAAGACAAGCTAATTTGACTGGTGGAATATGCTAGGTATGTGAATTTCACAACAATTTTAACTTGCAACATTTTTTCTCTCCTCTCTCCAGCTAAAGTAAGCACACCTTAATAAATAAGTGGATGTCAAACATCCCAATTTTGTTTGATTTGTCTGGGAGTTAATCTGGAAAACCAGGGGGATTTGACAACAATTGCTATGCTAACTATTACAAACAATGTAATTATTTGCGGGGCAGATAGGGTTGCCAAATTTACTGGGACATCCTGAATAAAATACAAAATTGGGTTGTACCTTACTTCATTTCTGTTTATTGACTGCTACTTTCAGATCACCAGATGGCAATCTAACAGATTCAACAGCACTTATGCACTCTTGTCTTTGTTAAACATGCCATGTGTGAAGTGTAATGCAACTTTTCTGCCTTTTCACGCAGTTGATGGTTTCGATTGGCCATGTAGTTGTGAATGACTACAGCAGAAAGAGGACAAAAGACTGCTTGAATCAGTTTAAAGTAGCAAAAATACTGTTGAAAACAATGAAAACATTTTTAAAAATTGATTTCTCACTGTTTTACAGAGAATAGGATTATGATATGTCAAATTGTGCATATTTTACAAGACTATTCTCAGTTTATTTTGCTTCTGATTGGACAGCAAAAACATAGCAATCCTATTGGAACGTGTAATAAATTAGGATACTGAGGAGTCAAAAGTATTTCTAGATGAAAACCTTGAAAATGTAACAAAGCGGACGCACCAAAATATCACGTGCTAGCTAAAGCTGCATGACCTTTCCACTGGCCAGACTAACCCTGACCTAGAACTGCAGGACCACAGGGTTGTAACACTGCCATGTTTTACGACACAAGAGGCACTGTGCTCTAATATTCTTTGAAATTTTCCTACAAATGCAAACAAGTTCAAGTCTTTTCCCAACTCCGTCTCCGCTAAATTAGACACCACCAGACCACATCCTTTCCCCCCCAACACACACACATGCACACTATGTGCCACACACCACCAACCTGCAGTCTTATCCTTGTGAAACTGCCTGCTCTCTTTGTTCTGAATAAAATCCAAAGGCAGAATAAGCAATGTCTTTTACAGAAAGATGTAGAATTAGGCTAACTGGTGATTTTAGCGTTCAAAAACACACAAATACACAAACATAGTCCGACACAATCTGGCTCCTTTCAGCATAGTCTGTTTTAAATGCTGATCTGTGCAACACTGATGTAAAAAATACAAGACACGCATGAGGAAGCATGGACCAGAAGAACCTCTCATAACCTTCAAAAGTTAGCGTCACAACTGGGTCACATGGGGATCACAACAGAGGAGCAACAATTAAGTCAATCATGCTCTGTAACTGCGTCCTACTATCGACTAAAATCATAACACCGTGCAAATCAAGCCACTCTGTTTTTGAAAAGCTTTGCTTAAATTTGCGTCAAGTCCGGTTTCAATCCGTATAGTATCACTCCTCTGAAATTATAGATGTACGACATTTGTGTTGCTTGTTGCCCCAAAAATGTACCACTTAAGACAAAACAAAAATGGCAGCGTTGGTATTAAAGGAAGGCTCAGGAGGTTGTTTTTTTTTTGGCCACTGTTGATTAATCCCCCTTACAGACTCCATCTTTAACCTTGCAACATTTTTGTTTGTTTTTACTTGTTAAAATCCTGACTGCTGCCTTTTTAGCTATGGCTAAAACCAACCTCTCGCAAGCCTTTAAAAACTGAAGGAAAAATGAGAAGGCGGACATGATCTTTGACGGACGATAGGGAAGCAGTGTTAAAAATTCCAACATCCACAGACGGGGGGTAGTTCTGTGTTTAGATTCTGTATCTTACAAACACTGTACAGGGTAATAATACTCAACTGATCGGCTTTCATGGACTCCATAGAAAGAAGGTAACATAAAAAATAAAAAAGCCAAGACAGCTACTCTTCAACTTATCACTTCTGCACGTCTGAAAGAAAGTTTTTACACTTAGTTTGTTTCTCTTAATGCCATTTTCTTCCCTCTTCGTTTTCAGGTTTTACAATCAAGTTTGGTTTTGTTAGATTGGAGGAGCGTGGTGGAGGAGCAGAGGACACAGAAAGGGGGAATCCAAGAGCCGGTCTCTGGATTGTGGTGAACTCACATTAGATGGATTTATCCTACTGTTTAGACCGGATTTGAAGTCACTGCAGGTGTCAGATTGTTCAATCAACGTACATCTCCATCTTTCTAAAATACTCCCTACATGTATCTTTACGTGTAACAACAAATACGAGCTGAAAACACAGAAAATGTTGAGGTTTAAACTTTCTCCGTTGTAGAAGATGGATTCTCCAAAGTGGTCAGTCTGTGGCCTCGCTCCCACGTAAAGTAAAGCACACGAAGGTTTGATGTACAGTAGAGACCCTACGATCTTACGAGATGAGACCCCTGATCCAAACCAGGTGGGCCATGGGAAACGCCTCCTTTCCGTTAAGGTAAAACAACAACAAAAAAAAAAAATAGTACAGTATTGTCTTAAATGTTAAGCAATGCTTCAAGAAAATACCTAAACATACATTGAGTTCACAAACAAGTATTTCTTAAGAAAAAAATAACAAAACAAAACAAAAAAAACCCAGTAAACGTCCACGGTTAATAGCTTGAGTTCTTTGTTGAGCTGTTCGCAGAGTTCCTCTGGTTGGTCCAGATCTGAGGTCGGCTAAGACATCGACTCTGAACCAACGGCAGCAGCTGTCTCGAGCCGCAGCGGAACCAGCGACAGCGGATCAGTATCTAGAGACAGGGTTTTTTTCTTTTGTACAGGTTGGCACAGCTGGAGGCTTGGCCAAGAAAAGGCTGGAGGCAGCCGCAGAGAGGCCGCAGGCGGAGAAGAGGTCTGTTGATACGGATTCGAGAGGGAACATGCTGTGGTCTGACCAAAGCAAAGACTCTAGCTAAAGACAACGCTCTCGGATTGTCTTCTTTTCTTTTTTTTTTAATCTTAAAGTTCCCGCAGAAGATTAAGCGTTTATTGAGCTTTTCGATGCGACCCTGGGTCGTGTTTGGCACGGTCGGCCTTGCGCCCACCACTTATTTGTGTTGCCCACATGCTTCTTCCCACTGCCTGCCTGTGCAGCAGCTGCCCATCATTTACCCGACGCCTCGTTTCATGACCGGCGGTGGAAAAGAAACGGGCTTCCTACCAATTGTTAAATGTCAGAAATCCCTTTTCAAGTTAAGTGGTTGTTAATTCACCAGCATATGGGAATAATACCGAGCACCTTGGACCATACTCTATGCTTAACTCATCTCAGAAGCTCTGAGGACAAGATACCTGCCCCCTAGTGGTGGTTCTGGATTGTGGCACTGTTTCTTAGTGGCTAAATTTGGAGCGACTGCGTGTGTAACCCCCAAACGCCAGCTGGGGTTTCTTGGCGTCTAAGGATGGGTGGGGGCCTATTTTGATTGCAAAAGTCAACTTTTATGTGTGAGCCTATGTGAATAGGAGAATCTGTTGTGTGTGTATGCGTGTGTGTGTGAGGGCAAAAGAAAAAGCACGTGTGAAGCTATAGGATGATGCAAGGCTTCTTGTCCTTGAAAGGGTTTTCAGAGGTGGGCACGCCAACCAGCAGGGGGTCGCTTCGAGCGTGCTGCTCACAGTAGCTCATCAGATCCGCCGCTGCTTTAGAAACCTGGGGGGACGGACGGGAAGAGGGGTTCAGAAAAAAATAGAGGGAGAGGAAAGAAAAACGACAAGAGTGAGGGAAAGAAGAAATACAAATGATGAACAAAATTAAAGCTACAAGACTCGTTTTATCACCTCTAGAGCATGTTGTGATATTTTGTTTCTATCTGTTTTGTTATTTTGTTTAAATCATGTATTTATCAAGATAATATTTAACTTTCTAAAAAGAAGTGCATTCCTCTGATGACACCACATAATTGCATGTTTAACTACAATTATCTTTAGGAATTAAAAAAGAAACGCTTGAAAAATAAAATCAAGCTTCAACCAGCAATCACCAAAAAACCCCCACCCAAAAAACAAGCAACATAAAAATCAGACCACAAGAAGCAAAACCAATAATTTGGGAAATATTTAATCTGAGACCTAGACAGAGGAGAGAAAGGAGAATATTTGGTATGAAGTGGGAGCTGCCTCCACAGAGGTGGGTTGGCAACTACAACACTCGTTCTCCTTTTAGTCTCTGACTAAATCTTGAGAAAATGAAGAAAAAAAACTTTTAAAGTAATTTTGAAATTCAGAAATATTTATAAGGGGTTCTGCCCATTTAGGAATTTTGAATTTAAAGCAGTGAAAAGATGGTGGGATTAGAGTGATGTATGACGGCAGTATTTAGAAAAAGATTCAGGTGTGATACTAGTAGCTTTAGTACTCTCACCGTGAAGTAATGAAGGCAGAACTTACTAAATCATTACTTTTCAGGATAACGTTCTTAATCAGTAATCTCCCAACTTTTAAAAAGGTAATAATGAAGGTCAACAATTATGTAGACTGCTGGTTAAGGTGTCAGATGAATTGTTTGAACCAAAAATAAGCTTTTTCAGTTTGACAGTTTTGTTATTGTTTAGTTTACTGAATGGATTTTGTAAATGGAGGAACAACTAGGTGACATAAAAATGAAAAGAAAGTATGAGTTTTTTGGTTTTTCCTCGTTTTATTCGCATATTTTACTCAAGCTTAGTATTTCATGGAAATCTACACTTTATAAACAAAAAAAAGTATATAGTGAAAAAACACAACTAAGCTTTAACAATAAAGCTCAATTAAAGTGGTGGTGCATAAAAGGAACAAACAAAAAAAATAGCAATACGAGAGAGGAAATATAGGATCCACACACAAAGCAGATGACCGATATTATCACCTTAATGCGTTCAATTCCTGCCTCGATCCTCAGCTGCTCCACCAGTTTCCTGGCCTGGGCGATATTATTAGTAGTGGACATATTCATCCATCAGAAGACACCAACACAGGAGAAAACTGCAGGAAGAAGAAAGAGACCTTCAAAGGGAAGCTGCCGTCGTGCCCTAGCTTATTTGTCTCGAAGCAAATGGCTCTTAAAGTTGTTCTGTGAATCTATAATTTTCCAGGAACCCACCCTGCTTTCATACTCTTGACAGATTTTTATCGATTCGCCTTTCTATTGTAAATGTTGAACAACATTAGTTGTGGAGCCACAGCACCACACAGAGGTTTCAACGTGGCAATGCAACACAAATGTCGACAGAGAAACCTGTGGATACGCAACACAGAACATGCAAAATAAACACGGAGTGACCCCGGGGGTTCAAAGGGAAACAGGCCCACATTTATGTCCGTAATGTCTGAGACAGGAATGCTTTTCCTGCCTCTAGGAGCACACAACAACAACAACAACAACAACAACAACAAAAATCAACTCCAAGTTGTTTTGCTGACTCCGTACTGCCAAGAACATGGATCATGACACATTAGCCTCTACAAACGGAGCCTTACCTGACCGGCGGTGTGCAGACAGGACTCTCTCTGAACACTAATGTGAGAGGACGGAGGGGACGAGCTGAGGGAAAGCAGGCGCGGCAGGACAACAGTAGGCGTGTAATGAGAACAGAGCTGGGAGGCAGCTCAGTTTACATTGGCTTCTCTCTGTGCAGAAGAAAAAGCAAGTTACACAAATGTTTGATGCTTTTTTACAC
This sequence comes from Poecilia latipinna, assembly GCF_001443285.1. Taxonomy (NCBI): domain Eukaryota; kingdom Metazoa; phylum Chordata; class Actinopteri; order Cyprinodontiformes; family Poeciliidae; genus Poecilia; species Poecilia latipinna. Next base: position 402,584 of record NW_015112871.1, on the reverse strand, counting down.
TAATAATCAATAATTATTCCATATTCAGCATGTAAGAGGATTCCCACCTATGCACGTTTTCCACATTTTGCCATGTTACAACCATAAATTTCAGTTTCTTTTCTTTTTTTTTCTTTTTTTTTTAACCTTATGTTACACGAGAGTACAAAGTATTGAGCAATTATCAACGGAAAGGAAACTGATGCATGTTTATTTTAAAATTATTTTTAGTACAAATCTCTTACTCTGACACCCTCAAATAAAAGTGCAACGTGTTGCTTTCAGAAACCAACCAAGTAGTAGATAATCCTAAACTGTCAACAGGGTGTGATTTAATATTGATATAAAAAGTTGAGGACAAATCCAGGTTATGAAACTCCCTCCAAATAAAATGGTGCCTCTGGAGGAGCTGCAGAGATCCACAGTGGAGGACAGGATAACTAATCTTTACATAAAGGCAATCATTAGGGCAGCAATGCCCCCACTGCTGAAAGTTGCTTTGCAGTTTGCAATAAGATGACAAAGCAAACACGTGAAAGAAGTGCTTTGGCAAGATGAGATAGGAGTTGTTGTTTTTTTCCCCCACATGCAAAATGCTACAGTGTACTGAACTGAACGGTACTTTACTTTAATGACAAATGTGACTTACTGGCATCACATTTCACTCTAAGTTGCAGCAAATCACAATGAGGTGTGGAGAAAATGCTGGAATCCTCTGCAAATCAGTTTATAGTTACAGACAACCAACTAAAAAAAAAGAGGCAGAATGATAAAGACGGAGGATGGAGCAAATGGGAGCACAGTACGCCATCCAGCAGGACAGCGATTGCAAATATCCAGCAAAACAACAATCAACCTCATCATCATCATCATCATGTGCTGGCAATGGTTCAGTCAAACTACAGATCTAAATCATTTTGAGGATTTCTGTCTCTGACTTGTTTTCATGGATGCTTTTCTTCCAATCTGACAGTCTGAGTTATTTTGTAAGAACCCCCAATCCCCCCCCAAAAAAAAAAAACACATATTAGCCATAATTATTGCTGTGAAACCTGGTTTTTAAAAGGTCTGACAAGATACGTCTGCCACACTTTTCAGATCCAAACTAACCACTACTTTTGTGTTGGTCTATCACATTTATACATAAATACAGAAAACTGACAGTTGTTGTTGCAACGTGACAAAATGTGACAACGTTGAAGGAGTAAATGTGAAAACCAGGTGAACCGTTTGCTCTTTTGTCCACATCGTTTCCAAGACGCTTTCACAAACGTTCCGGCATCTTTTGTTCGCCCAGCTGCGAGCTCAACAAGAACGCCTCATTGTCAGCTACTTGTGATCACGACCACACCTCGCGTCTCACCTACAGCGCTACCAGGGAGCTCAGCCCTGCACCACCCAGCGCCTCGGCGTGCCGCTCTGTCTGACGCCCGAGCTCTCAGGAGGAGAGTCCTGCTTTAATTACCACAACCGTGGAGCAGATCAGAGAACCGTGTCTGTAATTAGGGCTCCTGTGTGAGCGGCTGAGTGTGCAAGTGCAAGAGACAGAAAGAAATAAACATTCAGTAATAATAAAAAAAGATATTTCCTCTTGTTCTTTAAATATGAAAGCAGTTGTTTGTTTTTTGCCTACAAATTTTTTAGGAATAATTCTTGTTTTTTGGTCGGAAAGAGATTTCCAAATCAGCCAAACTACATTAAATAAATTAAGATAAAGTAGCTTTTGCTCACTTTTCTTTACATCTGATTTACTGTTGGCTGATGATAATAAACAGCTTTTTCTGTCCTTTTCTTGCCACATCAGGACAATGGTATCTTCCACATTACTTTAGCGAAGTTGTACTTTTGTAAGAGCAGAGTCATGTTTATCATCCTCAGCTTGATATTTTGAAAAGACCAGGTTTAAAGGGATATTTGAGGAATGTCTGAGCCTTGACAAAAGGCAGCTTCAGTTTCCTGTTCTCAGCTGACATGTGTGAGGTAATTGGCGTGGTCGTCTGCAGCTGTAGCCCAACCGAGTGACAACTTTCTGCGATTATCCAGTTAAAACACGGTTGTTTTTTGACATGCTCTTAGCAACTTTAAACTGTGCTCAGTTTAAACTTCAGCAAGTTATCTTCGCCACTGTATGCATCGATGCTGCCGAGTGAGAACTAAAAACGATAGTTGTGGTATCAAGAAACGGAATAGGTGCACCTAATAAAGAAGCTATTTTCATGTACAAATCAATCTTCACTTGCACTGCATGGCTTCCTACATTACTCAAAAAGGGCAACTGCTGTCTCTGCACACACTTTTATCAGATTTAGTGCATATATAGTGTGTACCTCTTGCTAATGTTTTGTTGTTCTCTAATGAAAATAAGTCTAGGTCTCAATGGAAGCTTACCAGCATTAAGGTAGACAAAAAAAAAACCAACAACAAATGTTTGCTGTTATAATATGTGCAGCCTGTTGATTTTTTAAAACTTTCTGAGAGCTGAAATAAATACCCCCCACCCTCCCTACACTCCCACTTAAGTCACATCAATCTCCGCTCCAAAACATTAGAGGAATACACGAATTATCAACACAGCATCCCAACGAAATACCCGAGCAGAAAAACACAGCCCCGCCGGATCTGGACAGGCCCCGCTATCAGCAGCCAGCCAGCGGAGCCCACGGCGGCTCTCAGGACGCGCAGAGCCCCCCGCATCAGCCCCTTATTGATCCCAGCAGCTGCCTGGCGCTGATCGGGCCTGCCATGTCCTCTGCTTTACAGGCCCTGCTCGCTGCTCCGCCGTGTGAAAACACAATGCGGGCATTTTGATGGATAGAACAGCGTGTCCTCCCTCCCGTGGCTATCCACGCACCGAAGACACACACACACACACACGCACGCCAAGCATGCACACGCGTATACGCACAGGCACCCAGACCTTGTGCACACATCAAAGCCAAAGATTATCCCCCGTCTCCTCCTCATGTGAAGACCAGACAAGATCGCTTGGAGCTTTGCAAGAAGACCCCC
>NW_015112871.1:388219-395702 GCF_001443285.1 Poecilia latipinna | reverse complement strand
CTCTCTCTCTCTCTCTCTCTCTCTCTCTCTCTCTTCCCCTCCGATAAGCAGCTTTAACCCAGGTGTTGGTAAAACATCATCAAACGGAGCGACAACCATAATCCTTCTAGCAGGAGGGCTTATTTTGTAATTTCCCAATTATATTCTTATCAATAAACACGCAGGGAAATATGAAAGAATGTACCAAATTTATTTTTATTTTCCTCCACAAATGCTACTTATACTACTTCCAATCCCCCAGCAGCCATTAAAAAAATGGCATCTTATTTTGGGGGACCGACACGTGTTTCCTAACTCTTCTTTCTGTGTATTAATATGAACTCGTTGGTTCAGAAGTTTATCTGGTAGACGTTTTAGATGAGAAACGCGAGGAAGAAAGATAGAATAAAAGAAAAGAAAGAACGGAAAAATGGAAGGAGAGATGGGAGAACGGATCAAGAACAACACCAAATTCCGTACACTTCCATGGCGCAGGAACCTGGTTTTATACTCTGTAAACAACATTTCTACACACCAAAAAAAAAAAAAAAAAAGCTTCACTCAGTTTCTCTTACTGAATTGTGCTCAGTGACATATTATGTAACCACGCCATTAAACCGGCCGTCTTCTCTGTGCAGGAACACTCAGAGTTTTGTCTTTGCCTTTAATTTTCACATTAAGCATCAGAATCTGAAACGGAGACAGTGGGACTCTTAGCCACGCCCACTCCATCTGGACCTGGTTTACTTGTACTGTAAAAACAACTGTATTTCTACACAGTGCAGCGCCATTTAACACCACGCGATGGCGCCATTTACCAACTTCACTAGCTTCCACGACTCAGTGGGGGAGGAGGAGGAAGAGGAGAGGGTTTCTTGCTCGTTGGCTCTGCGCGCGCGCACGTACGCACGCACGCACACACTCATGCAGCCTCTGTTCTCACCTAACAGAGCTCCACTCCTCCTCACAGATAAAGACGCGGCTGCATCTACCGCTAGCGTTGGCTGAATACAAACCTTTCTCTGAGCCCAGCAGGGATGCGGGTTGGATCCTGCTTTCAGACACAGACTTCTTGTTCCTTTGCTTGTTCTGAAAGGCAGACAGAAACAGCCTTTTGCCACCAGTTTAAGCTAACATGCGTAGTCTCTTTTGGTTTCCATTTTACTCCCCCTGACCCCGCCCTTGTTGTTCTGAGCTGCACGCAGGGTTAGAAAGAAGTGAGCGGTGGAAGCCCATGAGTCACCATGACAGAAGTAGCATCCACCCCCATATATTTATTTATTTATTTATTATTTTTTGCAGGCGCAGCATTGACCTAATTGGATAAACATGTGTCTTAGTGCGTGTGCAACCACAGCAGCACGTGTGGAGACGATGGGTAGCTAATTAGGGTCCAACCGGAAGTGGGAGGTGGGGCTCGGGAGTAAGGGGGGGGGGGTTGTGGTTTTAGCCTGAGGGTGCAAAGTCTTTGTTGGACACCCCAGCAGCAGCAGCAGAAGGCTTGAAGACCTCTAGCTGTCAAAAGGCATCTCTGTCTCCACCGGAGTCACTCCAGGCGGAGGCCACGTCCACGTCAACGTCACACCGTCTCCATGGCGACCGTGCTGGGGACAGCATCCCCCTGGCAGATGTCAGAGAGCTAAGAAGTGTGAGTAGATGAGGTACAGGGAGACCGAGGGGCCGGCACCTCTGTGTGACTTTCTGACAGTGCGTCAGGGAATTAACGGAGGTTATCTGAGACGTCTTCATGCGACGACCTGTGAAATTATTCACACGCCTTCTGGTTTTCCACGCTCCGTCATGTTCCATGAGCAAACAGCAGCGTACTGTTGAGATTTTACGCCACAGGATGAGACAAGTGGTGCTGAAATGTGAAGCGTACAAGGTTTTCAATTCTGCTTAGGAAACTACAGAACGTCACATTTAATAATACAAATCTGAAAAGTGGTTTTACACCCATTCTGGGGTCTGGAGCCATGTTTGGTTCACCTACAGCTTCGTGTAAATCTAGAGACTGGGATATCAGCCTATTTCTTTCTCTTTGCAAAGTAACTGAAGCTCACGCAGATTTGACCTTTTTTTTTTTAACAGAAGTTCTCACAAAAATGTGTCAGAATCGTCCTCAAGTGTTTGACAGTTTTTCATAATAAATAGAAAAAACCTTATAGTTCTGCTTAAATGAGAGCTTTTATCAAATTTATGCTAGCTAAAATAAATAAGTAAATTAAAAATGCCTGAATAAATTAAGAAATCAAAAGCGCAATAAAAATCAATTTTAAAAAGATGAAAATGCGACGCGTCAAAGTAAAACTTTGCAGAGAGTAAAGCAGAATGTAGGCGAAGTAGGTTGAGCAGTGCAGGTTGCCTCCTGAGCCGTCAGATGACTGGATCTTTATAGGACACAAAGTTTTGTGGGACAGTTTTGATCTCATCTGGATACAGATATGTTTCCATATGTTTACTGTGTTTCCAACTGGAAGTTCAGCTTCGCATGACGTTCCTCAACAATTGACTTGTTTTGTAACTTTTCCATAGAATGCTGCCAGAATTGCTTGCGATACACAGGTTGTAGTCTCCGACCTGAGCAGCAGATCTCTGCAGCTCCTCCAGAGTTACCACAGGCCTCTTGGCAGCTTCTTTGGTGATTTGTTCACCTTGACTTAGTAGGTTGGTGTCATAGTGTTTCCGTGTTTAGCAAATGGAAAGACGTTTATCTGACTTTTATTCAAATGCTTCTCTAAACTTCTGCAGTTTTCTCCCTGACCCGTTCGCTGGGTTTCTTCATCTTTGTGTTTGTTCTCTAATATTATCTAATAAACCTCTGATGCCTTCACAAAGCAGCTGTTTAAAAGACAACTGGGCTTCATTTGCTGCACACGTGACTTTAAAAAGCAGCTGGTTGATTTTATTTCTGGGTTCTTGAGTATGCACATTTTCTTTTTTCCGCTGACGGATCAATGTGTTGGTCTGTCTCCCACCGAAAAAAAAAAAAGATCCAATAAAGCAGATCGAGGTTTAAAATAACAATAAAATAACAACAGTATACACTGCTCAGTTCAAATTTTATTATGAAAATCATTTTGCAGATTTGATTATTGTCATCTGTATATATATATATATATATATATATATTTATATTTATTTATATAATTATTTATATATGCTAGTTTCCATTATTCAGAGGATGCATCAGCACAGTATATCTTAATAGGAAGACTATTGCTAGAATAAATAGTTATACATTAAAACTGGCTGAATGAAAAAAAGTTCCAAAAACAGAAAAGAAAAAGATCATTACAAAAGCAAAAAGTGCTAAAAAGAAATGAACAGTTTGCCTAAATTAAACCCAAAATTGCTGATAAAAGATTCTTTTTTTTTTCTTGTTGCTAAAATTACAAAGATGTTTTTCACAGTTTGTGTCTTTGTTCTCATGCTGGCTGGAACACCGATAGGGACCATGCAGGAACGAAGAGCGACAGGATGCTAACAAACCACCTGATCCGCAACGTCGGTGTGTCCCACCCAAAGCCGCCCGCGAGCAGCCGACCCGATCCGAGAAGGTCACGGACAGGTCAGCAGGGGTCGGTGGACGGACTTCTTCTTCTTTTTCTTTTTTATTAAATCTCTGTGGCTCGTAGTCTGAAAAACCGGCTGAACAGGGCTAGAAACTGGCTATTCTTGGAAGAGAGGGGACCCAACGAAACGTTTTTATCCGCAATCAGACATTTCCGCGCTGCTTTAGAAATGTGACGTGATTAACCAACTATTTTTACACGAGTATATGTTTGCCACTAATGACAATGCTCAAATTGTTAGTAAAGAAAAGCACAAGAATATTGTACTACATTTAATTTAATCAAAACCATGAAATAAACTTCACCAGATTGCTCAATGTTTATTCTTTAATTTTTTTTTTCTTTTTAAAGATAAAGAGTTAATTGCCTTGTGGAAACATTAAATCCGTGATTGGACAGCAAAAAGAAAAGTCCGTTGGCTCTGCTTCCCCATTCAAATAAAAAAATCACATCACTCTCCTCTCCCGTCTTAGAAATATTATATCGTTTTAACGTTATTTACAGCTATCTACAATCCGATTTGAGCAGAGTCATTTTTTATCACAAACGCACAAAACGAGTGGAACGAGCGCGAGACGAGTTCCTGTTTCAGGCAGATTTTTTTGAACAGGGCATGTTGGGCAAAGCGAGGAAATAATGCACAAAAAAAAAGAGTTTCCACCAGTGTGAAAGTTTGTTTTTTTGCTTCTTTGCACCTGTTTTGTAAATCCTGGTCAAAAGTTGAAACATAATTTCAGAAAGAGTGCAGAAGAAGGACTCTGAGCATTGCAGCATTCTTGGTCCCGCAGTATCAAAGTCAAAACCACCTCACTGCTACGGTAACTTTATAAAATTTTATCGATCGATTTTGCGTGGGTTTTTGGAATTTATAGTTTTTCACACAAATCTACTGAAGATCTGATCTAAATGCTCTTCTTTATATTTTTCTGTCGTATGTCTTTGTTTACATTGTGGAACTACAACAAATAGATTTGAATTAATTCAATCGCTTTTCAAATATCCTGTAGCATGATGGAGCCTCCACTCTGCTTTTCTGTAGTTGGGTTTTCATTTTATTTCTCAAACCTCATCTTATATGAACAAACTTCAGCCTTGCTTTCAAACAGAACTACACTGTGGTCCATAAAACAGAGTTTGTTGTATTTAAAAATATTTAGCTAACTGTTAGGAAGTAAAGAGGATTTCTTTCTAGACTCCTTGAATGTTTCGTGATCTTCCTTTATTTTTACATTGTCTTGACAGATCTGACTCATTTGAAAAACATCTAAAACCTTTTATTCATTCCTATTGTGTAGGATATTTTTAGATATTAGCTAATACTTATCCTTGTTACTCTTTTTTTTTTTTTTGCCATTTTTGTGAAACACAGGTAAAAAAAAAAAAAAAATTCCAAGCCTTCTACTGAAACTAATTTAAATGTTCAGGTCCAATAAGTCCAATTTAAGCCTTTTGAAAGCCAGAACAGGGGCATAAAGTATAACAATGATACAAAACTGGTTTGCTTGCATTTATTTCCAAAGATTATTCCTACTGAGGGGAGACAACGTTTTGAACCAAGACCAAACTTCCTGTGTGTCCGTGTGGGTGAACTTGTGTTGCACCGGAAGGCCCATGCAGAAACAGCAGGCGGTAAGCTAAGCCTAACACGTCATCAGTTAGAACAGCAAACACAACACTCGGGTGTGCACTTGAACAACTCATGCAGGCCAAAGTGTGCAAATGCAAAAGAAAAAATGTGACTAGTGCACATTCACGGATGCTTTTCACTGCTACACACAGACGTACGAGCAGATAAATGAGATGACGGAAGCCCTGATTGGACCGGGGGCTGATTCTTTAACTCGTTCCGTCCACGGATGCTCCGCGCGTGAACGCCACTTTTGTTTGCTTCTCCACACGCGGGAGTTCAAACAAACCCACGGCGAGCACGGTTGAATTTCAGATTTCCACGCCGCGTCTATTTATAGCCCGGCTGCCTCCCTTTGCTCCCCTGCTTTGCGGTCCATCCAGCTCTCACATGCTGCCTCATTGTTCCCCTCTCCTTCCCCGCTGTATCATATTCCATGCAGGGACAAGTACAATGCCAGTCTCCTGTTAACGTCAGCAGAACAGCAGGTTGCACAAACATGCGCACGCAATCTGGCATTTGCGTAAAGCAACCAGGCGTGTCGAGCTGATTTTTTTTTTTTTTTTTATGCAGCGTGTGCCGCTGTTAGATTAGATCAGCCGTCGGAGGTGGGCCTGAAAAATCACTGCAGGTCTTTTTGTTTATTCTGGTGTTATATATTTAGATAACCACATGCCCTGTCGGCTGCACCTCATCTATCTGGCATCAGAAAAAAAATGTTACAAGTCAAAATTAAGATATTGAAAACATAATTTAAATCAAATGTGTTTTCTTTGATATATATTTAAATATATATGTAAAAAAAAAAAAGAAATAAAATCAATAAAGCATCCCTGGCCTCTAACATGTAAAGGGTACGTTTACAAGGTAATTGTGGAGTTTCAGAGGACCTCACATTAGTGCAAAGTACAACACAGCAATAACAACAAATACATTCAGAAAACAAATAAAATAAAAAATAATATTATTAATAATAATAAGTAGTAATAGCCATGAAGTGAAATCTTTAGTTACATATTCACATTTGGATCTAAACTGATAAATCTGAAGAGCTGATGCATCAATAGCCAGATGATATGATGAGCAATATTACTGGATGGAAAATTACAGTACATTGCAACTACAGTGACCGCACTTCCTGCTTACAAAGAGTCTCCTTCCAGACAGACAGTGTTAAAGTGTTTCTTTACAAGGGCGACGTCTTACTTGAAGAACTTTTCATGCGTATTTATTATAGCTACGCATCCGGAGCATGTTTTAGGTCATTCCACTTAAAATGAGCAGGTCTTCAAGTAAAACGTCCCCCATTAAAATGCCCGATCTTTGATAATGCTGCACACAAACACAAGCGGTGGACGAGGAACAGTTGCTGTGCTTTTTTTTTTCTTTTTTTTTAGTTTTTTTGTTGTTGTTGTTTTGCTTCTCTCCAAAGAGGAGGGAACACAGTTAAAATGGGTTATCATCTTTGTCTTTGGGTTTAAAAAGTACACAAGCAGATTATCCTCCACTCTAATTGTTGCCAAGAGCCTAACCTGAGAAAATGGAGAGAAAGTGAACAAATGATGTGGCTCACCCAGCTCAGATTACGCTCTGCAAACACAGCCGGCCGATACCCTGTTGCTCAGCAGAACCACGACTTTGTTGTGCTAATGTACCGGAGAAACAAGACAATGGGACTGAGAGCAACCATTGATGACATGACAAAAGATACTTAAAACTAAATAAATAATAAATAAAAAAATGCACATAAAGATATGTTGGTAAAAAGTATTGTGCTTTTTGGCTGTCCTGTGTACAACATTAAGAGCTCCTGCATGAAAAGGGTGTGTATGTGTGTGTGTATTTCTGTCTTATGCACTTTGGACTTACAGTGGAGCTATTAGGAGGTACAACATGGGAAACTAAATATATCTTTGTGTGATATAAAGTGCAATGCGAGGGCATTTAAGCAGAATGTGCCCTATTTGTCTCCATGTAGTTAGTAAACAGTGACTGTCGGAGCCATACGCATGTTTTCTCTCTACTGACGGCTGCATGCAGGGTTCCCACATGCGTGTGTGTTTATCCGTCTCCTGCTTCCTGTTTGTGGATAAATGGGTGGTGATACACAAATGGCAGACAAATCTCTGGTAAAGATACGTAAAGAGCCTTAGAATAAATTCATCTTTTATTCCAGTAGCTAATCTGATTAAATCGATTTTGTTTTTACAAATGTTCTCTTTACTTTTTTTTTTTTTTTTTTTGGGAAATTTTTAAAAGGAAAAAAACTTTTCCCCTTCCAAACCTCAAAAACAAGCCAGGG
>NW_015112871.1:379615-385035 GCF_001443285.1 Poecilia latipinna | reverse complement strand
TTTCAGTAGCTAAATTTATTAAAATGGTTTTTTTTTTTCAAATTTTTTCTTTTTTTTTTTTTTTTTTTTTTTTGGTAACTCTTTACAAGGAAGAATACTTCTGCCGTTCCAAACCTACAATACAGTGCAGGTGGTAAAAAATTTAAATTTTCCACTTGGGAAGAATTACTTTTGTGTGTCCATCCCCCCACTAATGCTACCCTGGGCTACAGCCCGTACAGCGGACACCGTCTCTGAGTAAAAATACGACATGACAAGAGATCAATTTCCTTTAGCTAACACCAAAACCTTAAAAGATTATATTTTATTGCAGTAGGATTGTCTGATACTGAAAAATATTTAGTGTAAATGAATTTATTGAGTAGGAAGAAAATTCCATGCTGAGGAAATTAAGTGTTTTTACCCCAAAGCTAGTAATCGACGACTTCCTGTCTCAGAGGCCAGTTTCTTTCAAAGGTAAGAGAAGATTTTAGCAAATGATGCTGCAACATCTCTAAATCTACAGACTGAGGAATCTGTAAAATCTTGTTCCTCTTCCATGCAAAGCCTCTAAGAATATATGAACTATGAAACTCTTTGATTTTTTTTTTTTTAATAAAAATGTGGCATCTTTTAGCAGGATAAGGATTCACAACATTTAGTCAAATCAAGTCAGGAATGGTTCCACAGACACAACATCTTAGCCTCCATACCTCAATTCTGCTTTTGCTTCAAGTTTTTTTTTTTACTGTATCTTTACCAGAGGTTCAGATTTGTCTGCTGTGTATTTATAATCAAACCAGCAAAAATAGAAACAGGACTAGCAGTTCTCCAGGTGGATCGTGTTTTCTCATAACCTCCTGTTTTCCTCCCTCCTTCAGTGTGCTTCATTTAGTGTGATTCTTAAAGATCATTGCAAACAGATCAAGATCAAAGATCAAGCAAACAGACTAGGAAAAAAAAAGGCATAAAGAGAAATTTTCACATGAAAAGTGTCAAAGCGAGCTGATATTCTTGACCTCTTTCCTTCGTCTCTCCATCTCGGCATCGATTATCCGTCCTGGTAAAACAAGGCAGCCTCGTTTCTCCTTCTTCGTCCTCCGGTTCGCCTTCCTCCTCTTGGGTTATTCTACATTTTATGAACGTTTTAAAAGGATTGTTGCGTGTATCAGTGTACAAGCTACCTCCTCGTTTACTGTGATGATTTTCAGAGGTTTTGTTGCTAAGTTGTTGTTTTCTTTTTTTTTTTTACAAGACCAGAAGAGAAATGAATCATATTTTCTCCCCCTCTCCTTCTCCGAGGAGGAACGATGAGGTGAATCGTTAACGCTGTCAGACTTGAGTTGCTTCTCTCCTGTGACTGAGTGATTAGTTGAGGCTAAAGATGTTTAGGCTAGATGGACGATATTTACACACCCCCGTGGTTATATACAGCGGAGCCCGGTGCTGTGGCTCCGGGACCTGCCTGGGTTGGATGTCCGGCTGAGTGCTGCTCATGCTGGCAGTCTCAGATGTGTGATTCCCGCAGTTTTTACAACAATGGACCCAATTTCAGGAGATGACTGATCCCAAGCAAAGTAAAAACTGGTTATTTCTAAAGATGATGGGACAGTGGGAGATGGAGAAGCGCACATGAAGAGGCCAGATGAAAAGATAAATGATTTGAACTAATCGGGGACCTTTATTCTGCTTCTACGACGGCTCTGATGTCTCCGCAGCCTCCGCGGTTCCGTTTCCTCGCTCGTCTTCTCCACGGTTCCTGGACGCTGCGCCGCCGTCTCACCTCCACCCACTCAGACAAACACTTCTGAAGAGCTGCTTCTTTCCGGTGCACTGCTGTGGTTCTGAAATCCCAACTCAAACAAATGGAGGATGTGGATAATAAGATTCCCATTGCCATCGCAACATTTTTGCTTTGATTGGATAGACAGAGAGTCTCTCCTTTGTCCTGTCCTTCTCATTTATCTCTCCCGATCAGCATATCCTCTTTCCCCTCCTCTCCTTCCCTCTCCTTCCGTCTCCTCTCCTCTTCCTCGATCTACATCACGCTGCATTTGCCCTTCAGTCTCTCTGCGCGGGACTGCTTCCCGGAGCGCTTGCCGTCGATGTTCAGGCTCATGTTCCTCTTCTTGTCCAGGTTGAGCAGCTCCTGGAAGAGCTCCGTGACGTTATGGTTGGTCTTGGCCGACGTCTCCATGAAGGCGCACTTCCAGCGGTTGGCCTGGTCCTCCCCGTCCTTGGTCTCCACCTCACGATGGGTTTCGTCGCTCTTGTTGCCCACCAGCATGATGGGGATGGCCTCCACATTGCCTTTTATGGCCAAAATCTGCAGAAGAGAAGAAAAGTGAGCATCGAAGGTTCCTGTTTTGAATTTCCAGGCACTGGCTGCCATTTTGTTGGGGTTTCATGGAACAGCGGTACATATTTGCTTTCAATTTCCTTTTTTTAAAATTTATTTTACATATAAAATTTGAAACGAGTTTTCTGTATTTGTAGTTACATCTGCCAGTGTTTTGAAATATGCCTCTGCCAGCTTTGCACATTTACAGGATGCAAACTTTATCCATTTTGCTTTGTGTCACGGCTCAAAATGGGTCACAGAGAACTTCTGGACTTGAACTGGACCGTTCTAAAACACGATCATGCATCCATCTAAACACCTCAATTGTTGCTCTCTCACAAGTTTTCTTCCACCATTGCCTTGTCTTGTAGACTGAATATTTTTGGAAAGCTAGTTACCGGTAAGTCACAGAGCGTCATTCACACATTATTAACCAAAACACATCTCTGTCAATATTAACTTCAGATTTGGAGTCATTCCTTGTTGATGTATATATCCTGAGAGAAGAAGGCCTTTCATAAACAGACACACACCTGTTGATAAATGGGTTTCAGCTCCTCCAGAGACTGTTTGCTTGTGATGGCGTAGACCAGGATGAAGGCGTGGCCCTTGGAGATGGAGAGGCGCTGCATGGCTGGGAACTGGTGGCTGCCCGTGGTGTCTGTGATCTGCAGGGTGCACACGCTTTTATCGCAGCTGATCACTTGCCGGTAGGTGTCCTCCACCGTGGGGATGTAGGTGTCCCTGAACGTGCCCTTAACGAAGCGCAGGACCAGGGAGCTCTTCCCCACGCCCCCCGCGCCGAACACCACCACCCGGTAGTCGTTGCTCTGCTCCGGCATTCTGCCTCTGCAGGCTTAAGACAGTGCTGCACCTGAAACGGCAAAGGGAGGAGAAAGACAACGTAATGAGGCGGATGGAAGAGAATCTTACTTGATTTTTATTCATTTCTGACAAACTTATCAGTGTTGTTAGCAGTTTTAATGGCATAGCAACTGTAATATTTACAAATATCTATGAAACTGAACTCAAACAGATATATATATATATATATATATATATATATATATATATATATATATATTTCCATTCCTGTCTGGGACAAAATATGTAATCAGCAAATAGTGAACCTACAGATAAAACAAATATTCCTGAAATAGGCTTTCCAAAAAAAAAAGTGTATAGGGAATTTCTTAATTCCCTATAATCACATAGGGAAATTTACAACAATAATTTTCAGTTTTCTACATTTTGCTCAAAGTTCAAAGTCACTTCTTCGATATTCTTCAGAGAATCTTGTCCAACATTCACAGTTCTGTTATTTTTCTTAAGTGCAGATTTTGTGTACTTTTTCTTGTATGCCTACATAACTCAAAAATTGATCGAGTTACTTATGGAGCACAGACAGACACGTAAATGTGCACCAGTAAAGAATAATAAAAGAAAATACTCGTCCTGAAAGGCGTAATTCTGGAACCTCAACCAAAGTTACACCAACTAACCAACCAGTAAACCAATTTCAACCAATCAATCTATCAAAGAAAAAAGCAGCCAATCAAATAAGCATCCTGCAGAAAAAATAACTAACCAACCAGCCAATCAATCAGATTGGTTAAAACAAGTGGGAAACCAAAAGTAAGCAACAAACAAAGCAAGCAGTGAATTAAAGAGAAAAACCAGTGAAAACAAAGAAATAAGCAACTAGCCAAAAAGTTATCGGCTAAAGCAAAATAAGTAACCAAGTATACAGACTAGCAAATGAGCAAATAACTAACCAAAAAACAAGAAAAGCAAACAAATAACTAACTAGTGAAGCAATCTACCAACTGATGATGAAGTGACGCTGTTTACCTGCTGGTGACATACTGTTAGTGTCGCTTTAGTTCTTTGTTTAGCCAGTGATTATTATCTGTGCAAAAATATGTTGTGAGTCAAGAAATAAACAAGCTTCCTCATCCAGTAACAGAGATTTCAGGGGTTTTTAAAAAAAAAAAGAAAAAAAAGAAAAGCTGTGAAATGACACCAGCTGCAAGTTTAACCTGCTCACACGAACCACCTCCTCACACGCAGTCTGCGGCGATCTTCGTGAGTCCTTGTATTTGTTGTGCGCCTCCTCCGCCTGAATGTACCATCGTTCATCTTCGGCAGTTCAACACTCGCCTTTAGGTCTCGTAATAAGAAACTCCCTCGGATGTGATTATGCGGCTCTGCTACCTTCTGCTGTAATAAAACTGCAAATTGGCGTCAATATAATATGAAATAAGTGGATTTCCGTCATGCTTGCACCGCAGGAACCAACAATTGATGTGCAGGGCATCCGTAATTGGATTGCTGGATTCTAAATGATATCAGTAAAAGGAGTTCAAAATAAATGGAGAATCCGCGGGCGCCTCTTGAGCTTTAAACAGACTCCTTCTCTCTCTCTCCCTCTCTCTCTGGATACGGGCGGCGCGACAACCACGCTGAAAACTTAAGCACAGATTAATTCACAGGAGAGCCTGTGGCCTCCACATATATGTGTTCTCTGTTCTCTGGTCACGAATAAAAAGTCTTGTTTTCCTAAGTTGGTGATAAAAACTTGTTTTGATTGAATCTCCTGCCAGAATCAGTTCTGACTAATCCTTAACCTTCCTGGGCTTCTGCTTGATCAAAGCGTTTCTCCTGTAAATCTTGGCAGATTGTCTTTACGGCCGTGTTAATGGGAGTGTGTGCTGCCCGATGCCGCTTAGTTTGTCTGCAACATCGCTCTGACGCAAATCTGAGTAAACAGGCAATGCTGCCAGAAACGATGATCGTCTGCGTGTTCCCTCAAACTGTTGGATTCGATGAGGCCTTCAGTCAGACTAAAGTATCGCGCGGCGAGCTGCTGGATCTGCTGGATCTGCTCTGCTTTATGTCAAACAGGAACACACACACACACACACACACACACACACACACACACACACACACACGACGACGAGTCTGAGCCATGAGAAATGAATACGACTGAAGAGGTTATTAGCTACATTAAATTATATTATGTCTCAAAGTCTGGTGCCTGTCTTTGCTGGGAGAGATCAAAGTTGATCGGTCTCACTGAATATTTTATGAACTTAAA
>NW_015112871.1:352387-376882 GCF_001443285.1 Poecilia latipinna | reverse complement strand
TGAACTTAAATATAACAGGGGTGGCCAAGTCCAGTCCTCGAGAGCCACCATCCTGCAAGTTTCAGATGCATCCCTGCTTCAACACACCTGAATCAAATGACTGGCTCGTTATCAGGCCTCTGTAGAGCTGATCCCGGTCTGTTGGAGTAAGGATACTTCTAAAACTTGCAGGATGGTAGCTCTCGAGGACTGGACTTGGCCACCCCTGAAATATAATATAAAATAATGACAGTAATCTGTCTCAAAACAGATTCAAATCTGCCTACATTAAAAAAAAAACAGATTTATTATTTACGGTTGAATTAAGATAAATGACTTTTGAGGAAGTGTGTGACGCAGCAGTCGTATTTGGCATCCTGTACACCAGTTCTGGGACAAACTGATTCACATTTTTCATAAAATGAAGAGACAGGAAATTCAAAAGAGTGTAATAAATTAGGACCATCTTCGTCTTTGCCACACTCTTAAGAAAGTGTGCATTGTTATAATTTTGCTAGATTTTCTAAGGTTGTATTTTCAGGTGTATAGAGATATTTCATTTGGTAAAAATGAAATGGCACTAACAAACTCAAACAACTTCCTGAAAGGGAAAAACTTAAGGCTTAGAGTATTAATTAAGAAATATTGATGTAGACTCTCAGTCAACCAGGACACGACTAAAGTCAAATCAGCTTTTGTTGATAAATCTGTCTTGGCTTTTCATCACCATCCTAAAACCTGCATGTTGGCTTAACTGGGTTCCAGTAAATTACCCTTGTGAGTGTGTCTAAGTGTGTGTTGTCTCTTGTCATGGACAGGTAAACCAGTTCAAGGAGAGATCCTTTGGTTTGTTGTATTTCCTCCTAACTCATGTAAAACACTTTGAGTTGCCTTGCTGTTGCTGAAAATGTGCTACATAAATAAAATTACCTACCATTAGCTTTAGGTGATAAGAGCTACAGCGAATTCATCTGTGGTTAAAGTCACATCCCTTACGCTCAGCAGAGGCAAAAAAACAAGTCAACTCGACTTGCTCATGCTTTAACAGTGGCGGTAAAACGGTGAATATGAAAGTATAAATTCTGCTATAATCGAGATTTTTTTTACTATAAAACTAGACACAGGCTTTAGGAACTACACAACTGAGTAGTTATGTAGTTCTACTCAGTAGAGCACAATAGAGCTCTATTGATAGCAATAGAGCTGATGGCATTCTTGTTTTCATACTTACAAAAAACACAATGTAATGAACAAAAATGTAAGAAATCTGGCCCAGTATTTTCACTTAATGCTTAAATTCTATTACTTTTAAATGCAATTCTTGTTTTTATTATAGTGTCTTTGCTTTCTGATGAAGCCGATTGAATTATTTTACACTTGAACGCCTCGCTTCGCCCAGCTGTGGATCTCAAAAATGTTCACATGTTCCTTTGCATCCTCGTCTTTCTCCTGCCACCTGAGCATCCTCTTGCTTTTCCCTTCCTTTGCTCTCCCCCCCCCCGGCCGCCCTCCCGTTGAATAAATTAACTCGGGGTTTTAATCGATGAAAGCGTGCTTCTCCAGGCCCCGGCGGTCCGTCATCCTGCCCCTCCGTTTTATTTTGAGCCACAGACTTCAACTTCAGCTCATCAAAGCCATTCCCCCCCTCTCCTACCCTCCTCTCTCACCTGAGCTAAAATTAGCCGCCTCTCTTCTCCTCCGTCAGCAGCCATAGCTACACACACACACACACACGCACAGGTGCGTCCTCGCAGGTGACACACATACTGTACTTCCACTCGTTCACCGTTTGTCCTTGACATGGAGCCGCCGAGATTGATGGCGCTCCTCCCCGACTCGAGCCGTCTCGCCGCATTTCGCCTCCTCTCCTCTTGTTTTATTTGAAACGAGAGGACTGCAGTTCCCTAATGAATTAATGGTACGCTTTAAAATGCATCTGTGGCAGCGCAGCCAGACTCCATTAGTGGATAACATTGGCACAGAGCGAGCGGGTCCCTCTTCACTGCAGATGCAGTGCAGGCTTCTCTGATTTACTTCACAGAGAGCGCAAAGAAATGTCACCTTTGGCAAAAAAAATAAAAAATAAAATATGCACATAATTTGCCTCAGAAGAGACAGTTCCACCGCAGCATGAAAGAGGCGCATTAACCAACATCAAACACAATGCCATTCAACAGATCAAGAGCGCGATTAAATAGACACCCACAAAGCGGTCCCACGGTTTCTGTCAGTGAAAGGGTTTTAATCAGGGCGCTCATACTGGAATGCTGTGGATACATGGCTATTTGGTGATGAGTGTTTTACAGGATCAACAGATTATCAGCTGAAACGTTAGGCCCTCTTCTGGTGTGTGCGCGTGTGTGTGTGTTTGTGTGTGTGTCCAGAGAAGAAATTGTTCGGCACAATGTCCAAAAGCTGCAAAAAGTTTTGATCTGTGTGCATCTGTGCAGTGAAGCAGCGAACTCCCTGTTCCCTGTTCAGACTTTTTAGCTTGGTAATTTTAAGACTCAGGGCTATTTTTTGATTTAGTTTGAACGGTCTGTGGAGATTCAATTCATAAAATACATTTAGATTTTAGACGCAGTCACGCCTCACTGCTCTCACTCGCTTATCATTGTATTGACTTTAAAATAAGGTTTATACGTGTGAAAATATGTATTTTTTTATGCTTCCTGCAACAACAATAGACCCGTTTCTCTCCATTTTCAGTTTGTCTGCAGATGTAAAAAGGAGATTTATTTATTTTTTGTTTTAGATGTGGAGCTATGTTGGACAGCCGTGACTGTCGTCTTTCTTTCTTTTTGAGGAAAATATAGAAGGTTTCTCAAAACTGAAAGAGCTTCAGGCCATTTAAATACATGCAAACTGAGCCGTAATACAAGCAGAAAGGTTTCAGACAGTGAATCGTGCCTCGGGGGAGACACTACTTTGGCCCTCTACCAAAAAACACTATATTTGAGTAGATAATCTACATGCCCTTTATTATTTCTGCCATATTTTACTGACTCTGTAACATGGTCACATAGAGGCCTGGTATAGCTGTAATGACAATTTGCTTTTTCATGTTTTTTTTTATAGCCATTAATTCTAATAGTTGTTGTTTTAAACCAAAACCTTACTGAAAATATTTACAATAAACCTTCTAGAAAGGACAAATACAAGCACAGTTTCTTAAAAACCTCCATTTTTAAATGGACAAGAATGAAAAACATCGAAGGTGTTGTGTACTGAACACTCAGTCTACTCCACCTTAGGAAATGTTTTCTTAATGTTTTTCGCTGTGTAATGGAAACAAGACACGTTCTCGAATAACTCGGCGCATTTATTTAACGTAAATAAATAATGTACAAATAAATAAGTTGTACATCAAGTACAACTATCCGGACGAGCACCAGGCCGTTATACTTTAATATCATCCTTTCTTACTCTTCCTACCGTTTCTCACTCATTCTTGTCAGCGGAACCACCTAATGGCGTGGAGTAGTATTACACAACACAACAGGCTGCAAACAGGAAGCTCTGATCAGACACCAACCTCGGCATCGTCAACCATATTTTCTTACAGCGCTTATACACTTTGCCCACCACCAGGGGGCAGCCATTCCCTCTCAAAACTCATTCAAGGGTGCAGATTTATGTGGCACCCCTACCATCCCCCGTTAAAATGGCACCTGTGCCATCTGGCTTCCGCACCAGTCTTACCGTTTTCAGCCACCAACACGCCGTCGAGACGAGCAAAGCACAGAAAACAAGTTCTTCCGCATATAAACCTTGTCAAAGCGCATTCAGCACGGTTATAAATACACTTGTGTTAAATGCCAGCTAGCTTTTAAACCGCTGCATGCGTTGAACGGCCCTTTCCACAACACTCTATAATCATCACTGCTCCCAAAAAACGTAATAAGTGTTTACAGGAACGCTGATTTCTGCTGGCATCTGCACATCTCTGCTGTTCTGCTGTTTATTGAAAATAGTCTGTCTTTGTACGTTTTTAAATAAACTCAAATGCACCTTCCTTTTCACTGGAGTGCATTATTTTTTCCACAACAGTACTTACGTTGACATGCGTTGAAAAGCATGCAATACGTTCCTGTGTACTCTCGTGTGAGCCTACTTTCTTCGCTGCCGTTGCAGAGAAAGTTTCCGAATGTGGGACAGTGAAACGATATTTCTGTTCCGTTCTACACTAAACACAGAGTTACTCACCGCATTACATAACAAGCACCGCATTGCATTACCGAAATGACTCAACTGATGTGAAGCCAGATGAAAATTATGAGCAAGACCCTGGCTTTGGTCTGCGTCAATCCACTGTAAAGTCTGACATATCCACCTCACGATATAAGACACTGAGGCGCTGTTGGCTTAGGAGCTAATTACTGAGCTTAACCTACGCTGCACTGCTTGGAGTTGACCCAATTCCCAGGAATTAAGTTACCAACAGTCTTTGGGTTATGGGCCGTCTGGATCCAAAACTTTCTGACACGGAAACAGTCAGTAAAAGTCACATTATTACTGACAAAATCAGTTTTAAGTGACTGATTACCAAAGATCTGACCGGTAATTTGCTACAGCATCACATAAGATGTCAGGTTTCCCTTTCTTAAATGTGTGCTGGATGGCTGTTTATGTCAACTTTTAGCTGAAAACTGCAATTTTCACCTTATCTGTCAGATTTCCGCTCTGACTTGCTTTGCTCTAAATAAAACTGGAGGCATACGGCTCCTGTGGGCCTTCTGTATTAAACTTTACTAGGAAACGTTTGACGGATTGATACCTGGAATGCTGTAACCTCAGTCATGCTGGTTCTGTGCGGCAGTAGTTGGTGTCAGAGTGTGTATTAGTTTGGAGTATTAGTGGTACCTCAGGATCCCCAGGCTGCTCCTTCTGCTCTCTCCATATGATCCTGCTAATCCCTCAGCCCGTTGTCTGGGACGCACACAGACAGAGGTCTGGCTAATAGCAAGGGCAAAATGTGCTTGATTTATTCACTTGGGCTTTTTAAAACTAGTTGTTTTGCATCATTTTCCTATGCAAGTCCAAGACTGCGTACTCTTGAGGCTCTGGCACAAGCAATGCTGCTGGTGGGTGCTTGGGAAACACCCCTGGAGTGCCGGATGAAGAGCAGGTTTGAAGGTCTGGATTGATCTTATTGACCTGCTAAACAAAGATCAGTGGATAACAGAAAGCCAGTTGATCTCTGTAAGGTTGAATAAGGTCAGGAAAAGGTAATCCCACAGCTCCCAGTCCAAATACAAACTACCTGCTACAGCTATTTTTTTTTTATTAAGATGTTTAAAATACTTATATTTCACAAGTGGAAAGTGCTGGATCAGACAATTAGACAATGGTGTGGATGGGAGTCAAATTACAAACTTGAGGGTTTGTAATTTTTCATGCAAGAAAATCCCCCACAAAATCATGTGGAAGGAAAACCTATTGATATTTCCTACAGTATTTTTTTGCAGGATACATGGATGGTCATGATCGAACTTCACTTCATCTGGTCCCTCTGGACCACTAAAAACATGGACATATGTTTTAAATTATTATTATTCATAGTATTATCATAAACAATTTGAAGTTTAAAGTATAAAGCAACGATGGCCGTAGCATTTTAAATAGTCAGATTTACAGTTTGAGACAGTTTGAACAGCGGTTCGTGTCAGTCCGCTGATAAAACACGACATGCGAGAGACCAGTTCCTGGATTTTGGATGAACATAAACGTACTTCTAAGGCAAGTTGTGGATATTTTCCTTTTACCTTAGAAAGGAAAGGATTTTTTTGCATCAGAAACCCAGGAACTGGACTCTCATGTGTCATGTTTCAGCTTTTATCTGGCAGAATCACAGTACACAAACTTTAATATATTTAATTTAGCTCGCAGGAGACAAGTAAACACAAACAGTTCATTCTAGCTGTCAAATGAAGGGAAATGATGCGTAGTTTTTAAATTTTTTGCACTTCACAAAAAGTTTAACGCTCCCCTTAGTAAGTGCCTTTGTAGTGCCGTCTTGTACTACATTTTATTATTTTGTTATATATCTTTCGCATCCACCAGATTTGTGCATCTAAACCCTCAAATATTTTCAGGTTATTTTCACCTTCTAACAGGTTTTCTTCCAGGATTGTCCTGTGTTCACCTCCATCCCACTTCACATCGACTCTGACCAAAAAGATGCATCCCCACAGCATGATGCTGCCACCACCGCCTCCACATAGCAACTAGGCTAAAAACTATAACCTTTGGTCCCATTACCAGAGCTCCTTCTCCTCCTACACACAGATTTCTTATTTGCAGATTTGGAGGGTCCTCAACTAATGGTCGACTCGATGACGTTCCACCATCTCATCCCTGTCCTGTCTGCTGCATTCTTTGAAGCAGTTCGTTCTCAAATAATCTCTCAGCAGACCAGAGAGTACGTTACAAAACAGCTGATGTCACATTGAACACACTGGGTGACTTCTGTTAGATTTAATTTTGGGTATCAGATTCAAGGGGTGCGGATGCAGATTTTCATTTGTACAGTCGTTTTAAAAGACGTGCATCATTTTCCTACCGTTTTATAATTTTGCACTGCTTTGAGCTGGTTTGTCACATTGAATCCAAATAAAACCGTCATGTCCAAATGTTTTTGCATCCTGGCCCAGAATCCTGAAGTTGAAAGTACTGAAAGAGTTACATTGTTTTTACAACTTCAAAAACTAAATAGTATTGTTAATTTTCTTCTTCTCTGCGCAGCAATAAATTAAACTACGGTACAATATTTTTTTAATGAAACAAAGAGGCATTTCTCAACAAAAGGTGGTCATTTTCCTAATTTGGATGTAATTTGTTTCGGCTTATTTGGTCTAGAAAATTTTGAATCTATTCCCAGCAAAAAAAGGAGAAAAACTTTAATAGAAGAATTAATGTACTCTATTTTTTATTTTTTAGTAAGACATCGCTGGATGTTTATTGCCCTACTTACGATGAAATTACAGTAAAAATAAAAATATATTGTGCTTCTCTGGGAAGCACGATCTATAGTATATATATAGGATTACATTTCTCATTGTAATTCTCATGTTAAAAAATTACAAGCCTGTCCACTGGAGGGCCAAATTTGCACCAACTCCCAGTCGGAGGCCACACAACATTGTTTAACGGGCCACACTTTGGACGTCCCTGAAGTAAAATGTATAAAAAAACAAGTTCTTGATTATGACCTATCCTAGCAAAAAAAAAAAATGTTCAAAGGATAAAGCACTGATGTGACAGTATGTACCACCTTATATCAGCGTCATATAACTGTAGAAAAGATCCAAATAACATCATCTAAAATCAGCCCACAACCAATCCCATCTTCAGCAGCATCGTCTTGCCTGTTACCATGTATTGAGTCATTTCTTCATCCAGCCTTAGCAGTAGAGGTGTATGTTGTTATGCAACGGTGCCGTGACTATTCCACACACACACACACACACACACACACACGCAGACCTAAAACACTGTCCCATCACTTATCCTCCGACACGTTAAATAGAGTCTGCATCTCCACCACTCTCTGCAAAGCTTCACTCCAGGGATTTACTGCCATAAGTCTCCTCTTCATGTATGGATTCACACGACTGGCGTCGCTTACAGGAAGTTGAGTCACATATATGCGCACACACACACACAAAGAGAGAGAGAGAGAGAGAGAGAGAGAGAGAGAGAGAGAGAGAGCTAAATGATTCATAATTTCATTCTACATGTCCCGACGGCTCTCCTCTTCAGTCACGGCACCGAAAACAAACAGCGCATCGACTGTCGGAGGAGGAGGAGGAGACACTTTAAAAAGCCCAGATCCAGATGGAGGATTAACCGTGACATTTGCCACAAACACTCACACACACACACACGCACAGGCACAAAAAAGGACGACTTTATGCGTCACGTCAGCGTCATATTTAGTGTATAGTCGTCGTGCATCTTTCGCCGGGGCTGTAGACAGGAAAGGGTGGCAGAAGAGGGCTTGCCGTCAGTCCGCAGATTGGTGCGCAACGCCATTACAGACCACCCTACTCTGCTCGGTTCATTCATAAATACCAGAGGATCGCCATCTCGCAGCGGTGCATCATTTGGAAGTCGCAGAAGCCCCCCCCCTCCCCTACACCTCCCCCCATCCCACCCTCCTCTGCCTCACTTTACTTCTCAAAGCCATGAAATAAACCTGACCAGTGTGTCGACCCCCCACCATCCCTCACACTCCTCTCCCCTCCAATATGGCTGTGCGGGCATATGGGCAGCGGCGGCTATAGAATGAACACGATCGAGATTTCAGACTCGTGGTAGGACGTCGATGTGGAGGAGAAAAAAAAAAAAAAAAAAAAACGATGGCGACGGCGTGAATACATCGGATGAGAGCCGCGGGAGTCCTGGTGCGCACAAACGGCGAGCAGAAAAGCACCGCGGCTACAACAGCCACCAAATACCAACATCTAATATCTGCGCGTAAAAAAAAAAAAAAAAGAAAAAAAAAGAGGCGGCGAAGAGCGAGCGGCTCCCATACCTGGTCGTGATGGATCTTTAATGCGCACGGCTCCGCTTCAGGCTCGTCCTCGGTTCGGAGGGGTCAAACGCAAACGCCGAGAGCGTCTTAAAGCATATTTTTTTTACACGACTCATGTAGAGCTCATGTCGTCCGATTCCCAGCACCGCCGACACACTCACACTCTCTTCTCTCACACACACTCACGCACACACGGAGGAGCACGCACACGCAATCTCAGTCTCTCTGCCCCCCTCTCTCTTTCTCCAGCAGATAGGACGAGGGAGGTGCTATCCCCGCTCCCTAGTCTGTAGGCGAAAAAAAAAAAAAAAAAAAGGCAGTCAAGCAGAGGATTCATTCATATTCGTTGCAGATTTTTTTTATTTAAAGTGTTATTAAGATATTTTCTACTAACATATTTCACCTGACTGGATGTAATATGAAGATGTTGGAGAGGTTCGACTTTGAGAATCTGTAGAGAGAGTTAAAGATCAAGGAAAATGTCCAAAGCTTGGAGATCATCACCAAAAATTTATTGGGGGGAAGTTAAAAAAAAAAAAAAGGCCAAGTACATTTTTCAAAAATAAAAGGAAATTTAATCATAATTGTTATCTTTCAGTTGAAAAGTATATTATGTTGTTTGACTTACATCTGTATTTTTCTTTAAAAACTCAAATATGCACCGTGTAAATTTAAACACTGATCTTTCCTGCAAGTCATTTAAATACTGTTCAGTTGTATAAATGTTCCTGAGAACTGCTTCACGTCTTTAAGTTATGATGTCGACATGTTCTGGTCCTGACCGGACTACATGAAGCCAAAACACAACCATCTGTGACCACAACATAACAATTATGTTCACATGAGTCATTAGTATTTCTTGTAGGCTGCATAAAGTACTTTGGTGTATTTCAAATTTATTCATAACTACTGATATGATACAAGTAAGTCTGACGCTGTAGAAACACCCCATTTTCTTCAATCAATTGGAAATGGATTAGATTTATATATGATCTATTCAAAGTGCAATATTACACTACAGCATCGTTCTATATCATTCTGTTGTTCACCCTGTGGAAATGTAATTTCTTTCTAAAACAGTGACTGATCTGGTTGGGGATGCTGGTCCAGTTGTTTCTGAACAACGCTGCAAATACTGTATAACTTAGGAAGTTCTATTGGACCACTGGTGTGCATTTTAATTAAATCCATCTTATTCAAATTCAATGTTGTGTCTTGAAAAAGGACCACTAGCATTCAAGAAAGTTGCTCTGGTGTAAGAAATTCTAGAAACCTTTTAGATCAAATGGTGAAAGGAAGTGTTTTTTGTATGAAAATGTGATTAGAACTGAATGAAAAGAAAAAAATATATATAGCTATAGATTTTATTAAATATATCCACAAAACTGCCGTGAAAGCAGATCAGCACCATGGATAGCGACATCTATTCATCTCCTAAGGCTCAAGGACTTCATAAATGCAGCACATTATACATATTAATAAGGTGAGAAAACACGCAGTGGAAAGAATTAATGATGTGATGACAGATCCAAACACGATGTACCAGGAAGTGAGCTGTCGGCTGAGTGACGACACTCAAACGCAACCGGAATACAAATTATTTACCCTGGCGTGTCCTGAATCTCCCTCCTGCCATCAGACAGATTTAAATGTTTCCTATCGTCTCTCTGGTGCTGAAACAAGGCCACGGACCTTTCCTCCCAGACCCGGTTCTCTGGTCTGCCGGGTGGACGGAACAGCCTCCCTGTATGACTCACCAGCTCTGTACCTGCTCCGCATTGAGTTTGTCTCCCTCTGTCGGCGAAAAGGGGAACTATCCGAGATGTAAACTTTTTCTTCCATTTGCCACACGTAATTTGATGATTTTAGGTCTTCAGTGAAGCTGGATGACTTTTAGGAGTTTTTGCTTCACAGCTTTTCAGACACCATAAAGTCGATACGGAGAAGAAATCTCATAAAGTTGTTTCTTTTTTGGTCATTTTCTAACAGCTATCAACTTCTGTGTACTTTTAGAGGATCGATAAGTGCATTAGGATTTATCAGTTGGAAATTTATGGAGAAGGTTGACAAGTGGGGGAAAAAAAACATTTTAAGTTAAACACTTCAATCTTTAGGCAGACTCCTACTGCATTTTGTAGGAAATGTTCATGATTCTCAGTCGTGTTTAGTCATATTTTAGTATAAATAAAAAAGTTTAATATCACTGCAGCTATTCCTAGAGTAGTCTGCCTATAAATGTGGAACCTGCAAAAATAAGCAAATAGAAGGCTGGACTGACAGATGACCGACAACCCGATGCATCGATGGATAGACAAATGGATGGCCAGACTGACAGCTGGACATAGAAATGGATGGATGAGTCCATAAACGGACTGAGGTGCTTGATTTCTGGAAGTACAAAACGTTATTCAGTCTCAACGTTTCTGTAAAAACTGGGAAATATTTCAAATTCATTGTTTTCCAGACAGCGTCATACAGATTACCAAGTAGTTATTCGTTTCTGGGTATTTTTTCCCTCCACTAAATCAATTACGAGACTGAAAGCAAACACACCAAACACAAAGACATCCTCACAGAAACAACTTCCAGATGGGTGCCCTGCATTCCCTCTGGTGCCGACCGACCGTCCACCGTTTCTCAACATGTTACACCCAGCGCACAAACACAAACCGTCTTTCTTTTGAGGCCCCTCAACCATGAACGCAGGGCAAAGCAGAAATAAATGAATGCATGATAGGATACTAGATTTCCCACAACAACATGAGGAAAAAATACTGACAGGGGAGGAAGAGTGGAATACCCAACACCCAGCGCTGCTTTAAAAAAAAAAAGAAAGACGATTACAGGAAAGCAGCGGAGCATGAACTTTGTGAAATGGGATTTTACTAGGTCCAAATTACACACAGTGTGGTACAGACATAGAATGAGGCAGACCGAGTGCGAAAGTAAAACCACACGCAGAGTTTCAGCTCATCGGTGTTCCAGTTTTATTTCTTTAAATCATCGAGAGAGAATAAATTAAGACATTTTAAAAGACAGAAGGTTTCCAGTTAATGTCAGAGCTTGGGAATGTTCCCAATATCTCAGACCGAGATCAGTCTGGCACATGAAGGAGAGAAAGGAGACAGATGACATGATTATCAACAGAAGGCGGTCTATAAATATATTTTAGGGCAACGAGCCTTTACACCAACAAGCAGAGAAGATCTTCAAAAGTTCCTGAGACGGTGTTGATTTACCTCTGGGTTTATTTCCTAATCAAACCTCAATACGAATGTAGATCTACTTTAATTCCAAGCTTGTAATTTATTAGTCTTCTGCCCAAAAAAATAATTATAATCACAGCTACCCACAAGTAAATCAGATGATTCTTCAATAAACGTCTTCATAACAGATCACAAAAAAAAAAAGGTCACAGCTTCATTGACCGTCTTCAACGTACCGATAGCAGTAAACTGACGTCGATGCGCAATATTTTATTTGTTTTCACAGGAGGAAAGGCACGGACTCCACAGAGAGCAGGGAGGTTAGTCATCCATCTTCACAAGAGGACCACGGAAAAAGGTGACGTTCACACACACACACACACACTAGGTTTTCCTCTGTGCTTCTCACTTATCCTTGTCATGGCTGAAAGCTTGGTGGACAGCTAGAACAAAAAGAAAGAAAAATTGCAAGAGTTTACAGTCCACTGTGTAACATGTTAGTGTACTGTATACACATAAAAACATACATGTAAATAAGGCAACATTTCATTAACATTTCCTTATTCAATAATAAAAAAAGAGTCACTGATTCCTTTTCCTTTTCCTCCAAGAGTTTATTTTTCTTCATTTTCATTATTATGGATTACATCTTATAAGTAAAAAAACAAAGAAATTCAGTTTCAGAGAATCAGAACTTTACACAAGACCAATATAAAAGAAATATATAAATATATATATATATATATAAAATATAAAATGTCAGCCTACTGGAAAGTAGGTCAAGGTACTGTGCTACAGGGGCGCTGCCAGACTTTTTGGGCCCCATAAAAAAAAAAAAAAAAAAAAGTTAAATTGGTCCCCCCTCCCGTGCAGCCGCTGGTACAATTTGAGTCCCTGACCCATCAAAAGTGTCACAATTCTAAAACCTCCTTGGTCCAATAGTGATGCTAGAACAATAATTACTGCTAGTGAATTTTACATGCAGTCTGCATACTGTGTGCAAATAGATTGCTTATTTTTATTTTTTATTTTAATTAGGTTTGGCTTACTGAAAGGTCTCTCCCCAACAGCAACACTCATAGGCAATGTGCAAAATATACATAAAGCAATCGAGACTTTTAAAAAAAATGCTATGTAGTTGTATTTTGTTCATAAAACTTTAATAAAAATATGTTTTTTTTCCCCCATGCGTGTTAAAGCTGTCACCATTTCATGACCGTTTGCTATGAAAAAGATAATCTGTTAAAAGATTGATTTCCTCCACCTCCGTCCAGGGCTACTGTTGTCATCTGCAGAAATGCACCATTCGTCCCAAAAGCAACCAATCAGAACCAGGAGGAGGGTCTTAGCGCTGTCAATCAACTTCATTCACTCACTGCTAAATGTGCTCATGGCAGATTAGCACATTTAGCAGGAAAACCGTTTACCTGCCGTCAATGGTAGCTATGCTAACTAAACTGAGCATTCAAAACAGGATATGCTAGCTGCAGCATAGCAGAGCAAGGGGTGAGCAGCCACTTGAGATTGTGATTGACAGCGCTAAAACCCACCTCCTGCCTCTGATTGGTTGTTTCTAGATAGCACTGGGAAAAGGCAGAGGAAATAAAATTTCTCGCAGATTAAGTCTAGTACAATATGTTCACAACATATTGAGAGTTTTAACAGTTTTAACAAATGTGTAAAAAATAAAAATAAAAATATTAAAGTTACATACTGCAGCTTTAATTTCACTTAACTGTGGCAGCCAATATCTGTAATTTAAGCGCAAGCTAAGGTAGGACTGTCCGGACTGGCTCCAGTTTGGACAGGAGGCTGTTTATCATCATTTTATAAATATTGTTTGAATTTCTGTCAGTAATAAATATATTGTTTTTGTTGTGGAATTGTAAATAGAGCAAAGAGACAGAGAAATCCCTACAGATTCCCTGGAGTGATGCTAACTAGCTTGTCACTGAACACAGTGTTGTTCAAATTCTAACTATGCTACATGACTGATAATCTCACAGTCTACCCACCTCTCAAAGTAAAACTGGGTTACAAATTGACATATTTTTTCCCCATCTCTCTCTTTTTTGAAAACCTGACTATTATTTTTCTAGGCAGCATATTAACTACCACAATCCTTCTCATCTTCTACTAACTGCTGCTGAACACCGTCAAGCGTGCTAAGCAGGATCGAGCCATGTCATGCAGATCCAGGGTGGAGTTCAGTGCAAACATGGATGGATGTGTGTTTTTTGGTCTGGGAGGGGTAACATTTAATGTTTACAACTAAAAACAATAAAAAAAAGTACAATAGGATTAATTTGTTACTGACAGAAAACCCATTTCTTCCTATTTTTATACAGAAATAAAAGTATTTTGTGTGCGGGGGGGGAGGATGATCTACTGCATTAATGGAGCGCGGCATGGAGGTCATCTGCCTCTGTGATGTCAAGGAAGCCCAACTCGGTGTAACAGCAACTTTCAGGTCGTCCATATTTCTGCTTCTGGTCTCTCCATTTTCCTCTCGATACGCCATAGATTCTCTTTGGGGTTCGGGTCAGGCAAGGCAAGTTTGCTGGCCAATCAAGCAGTGACACCATGGTCATTAAACCAGGTATGGGTCTTTATGGCTGATGGACCAGGTGCCAAGTTCTGCAGAAAAATGAAATCCGGATCATAAAAGTGGTCAGCAGGGCGAGGCATGAAGCTCTAAAAAGTTCCCATAAGAAGGTTGCGTTGCTGTTGGACTTGATAAAGACACAGCAGACCACCACGGCTCCTCGAATCGTCAGACTGTGGAAACTTCACAATGGACCTCGAGCAACTTGGATTTTGAGCTTCTCCACTGTTCCTCCAGAAACTGGTAGTTTGGTTTCCAAATGAAATGTAAAATTTTCTTTAACTGGAAAAGAGGACGTTGGACCACTGAGAAATGGTCCTGTCCCTTTTTCCTCCTTCGGACTTCGTCAATCTCCCAAAAACTCTCAAACAGGCTTTTCTTCCGTCTTAAACTGTGGTTATCATTTCTGCTTTAAACCGTTTTCCTTCCACTCAGGTTTCTATTAATGTGCTTGGATAGAGTACTCTGAACAGGAAGCTTCTTCCTGTGGTTTACTCTGCCATCAATGAATGTTCGCTGGAAAGGGGTCAAATGTCTTTTTATTGGTCTTAATATAATTTTCTGAGAAACTGAAATATGGAATCTGTTTATAACAATCTTAACAGACAAACCCATTGTGTAAAGCTCTATATAACAACTATTAAAATAAATCACCTTTGATGGCATTATAATTTGTCGAGACGTGGTAGCAGCGTGTGTGAGAGTGATTAGTAACTCACCCTCCTTTGTCACGGTGTCCTTGAGGTCCTTGGCCTTGGAACTTAGATCACTGACGATGTTGTCCATGACGTTCTGGTGTTTCAGGAAGTAAGGCCGGATCACCCGCGTGTACAACATGTCGGAGCCATTCCACTTCACCGGAGACATACACCAGATCAGGAACGTACACTGTGGAGACGGCAGAACAGATCTCAGATAAACCGTAGCCTTTCCTCTGTCTGCTTTTTGTTTTTTCCCTCCCCATAACAGATTTAGTTCCTAAAAGTGCTTTTATACAAACTATCCACAAGAGGGCAGCGTTTGCAAACTTTGTACTTGGCATCTTCTCCACCAACCTCAACAGCAAAATTCAGACTTGCATATTCAGGAAGTTGGTGAACGTTTCTACTAAAGTTTTGAACTTTGTAGAAAGTCCTGAAGCTGTTCTCTCCGAGATGAAGGTAGATAAGAATCAATTGTTTACTTATTTCAAGGAATTGATAAATTAGAACACATTTTAAAATAAGACTAAGACCATATAAATCAGAATATTTTAATTATACAATCCCACACACCTCTAAATAATGTTTTCGAAGTTACAGTTTCCATAGCGACATGGGATTAACAGTCTTAGAAATTCCAGAACAAGAAGGAATTAGCTTTAATCTGTGAAAATTAAAAGGAGTTCTGCAAAATAATCCTCACAATGAGCTCAAGAGCTAATAGTAAAGCGTTACTCTGTACTGTAAAAACAGAATATAACCCTGAATTTCTCATAAAAAAAAAAATGCTGCTGGAACATGTGTCCAAGGGTTTGCTTACCTTTAAGGTTTATTAAATTGCATTATCGTCTGTTCAGAAAATAGCATCTCTCCGTTTATTGATTCCAGAAATTAGATGTCCCCCCCACCCCCAACAATAAGGGCTCAAAAATAGCTAATGCTTCACACTTTCTAACAGAACAAAGGTTGTGACCTCAGAGCGCAGCTCACAAATCCATGTGTGCGTTTTATGTGAGAGACATGACATGCATCGACTTACTTTCCCAGCATAGTAAAAGGGGAACCAGGAGAGGAAGATGTCAGAGAAGGCCTCGACAATGCTGAAAACGCCATAAACAACCCAGTAGGTGAGCCACTGGGTGTCGTCGTCCTTGTTGGTGCTCTCAATGGCCTTGATGCTGAGGAAACAGGAGGAAAACAGGGAGATGCTTCTAACCCGGTATGTGGTACTTTTTACACAAACCCACGAGATTTACATGGTGAAAAGCTTAGTGAAGTGCTGCAAATGAAAATATAAAGTAACACTTTCAGCTGCCCAGCTGGTCTATTGTCAGGAAGTGCTATAGTTATGTTGTAAGTTGAATTTATCCTTACATTTCTAGTCATTTTGATGCTTCTAACACTTTGACCTTTGGGATTTTGAGTACTATCATGTGTCTCAGGTGTGGGCGTCGACTGCAGCGAAACTTGACAAACGGGCTGAATACATTATTGGCATACAAAGCATGAATTCATGAAAATGGAATTAAAAAGTCAACAAGTCATGCATTTCTTACAGTTCTTTCAGATATAAACACTGTGCACAGATACAATGTGAGCCAAACAGGAAAGGTCTGTTTTACAACCAAACATTAGGACAAGCAAAACATTTGGACGAGCTTTATTTATGAAGAGAAGAATCTGTAAAAGCTCGTGGTGCGCCACTCTGACACGAACGTGAAGCTGACGGTATACGTACGAGAAATATGCTGGGTAGACGAATCCAATCAGGTTGCAGAGCAGTGAGGCTCCGTATCCAAACAGGAGGTAGAGCACGATGAAACAGAAAGCAACTGCTAAATGAGAAAGATGAGAGCATAGGGCGGGGCATGAGGGAGGAGAGGATATCCAGTTATAATACAAACACTGTGAAAAAGTATCATCACGGGACGGGAGACCAACAGAAACCAGGACCGAACTAAAGCGAAAACACAAAACGTCTACCGCTCTTTTCAAAGCTCACCAATGTCTGACTCTGCATCCAAAATGTAAGCAATCCGTGTTCGAAGAAAATTTCAAGGCAGTGGGCTTTTAAAAGTTACATTTATTATTTTTAATCAATTCAAATTCTAATCATTTTAGCAGAAAATGCTGTGTTCTTCTGGAGTGCTTTATAGTTTCATGTCTCTACAATGCGGCATGTAAAATTAAACATCTCACGATGGGCTCATACCACAGTGACGTATTCAAACCTAAAACCTTGTGTCTAATTATAAACGTCGAGGTAAAACTGTCATTAAAAGTACAATTACATATAAAAACCTCCAAGATACTTCTCTATCATAACTGGCTGGTTTCTCCAATGGTGCCTCATCTTATGCTTGCGATTGTTATGATTTAAAACGATGCTTTTATTTTGATACTTCTAAATAAATCTAGAACTAAAACTGCCTGGTCTATTAAAAAAAAAAAAAAAAAAACAACCAAACATGTTTGTAACGCCAAACGTCTCATGTTTATGGCTCAGAAGCCATTAACATGAGACGCAGCCTCCTAGTTATAATGGCTCTGATCCGATTGGCTGCTCTTTACATCTCATTTGTTTGTTGCAGTTCATAAACAAATATCTACACAAATACCAGGATGGACATCTTTGTGACAAAGATGAAGCCCAAAACAAAGGGTGGAAAGTCAGAACTTCGGTCTACAGGAACCAAACAGATTTATTCAGTGAAAAAAAAGCAGCTGGAGTTTTTTGTTGTTGTTGATGTTCATGAGAAAAAGCAGAAACATTTACACAGCCGTGTGGAATGAGTCAATTCGGTTGGACTTTATCTCGGTTTATTCATACGGCATCGATTCACAGCAAATGCCATCTTCATCCGTCGTATAAACATTTTTCTCGCAGGGTCGTCAGGGGGATGGTGTAATTTGTTTTTCTAGCATGTTTCTCTTTTGCCTTTTTGGTACTTTTGGTTCACTCACTGTTTTAGGAATGCAAAGTCTAACAAAAAGTAATTTGTGCCAGCTTTGAGGCATTTCATCAAATTGGGCAAAGGACTGAGTTTTACTCTGAGCCATTTTTAGCAGATAACCAGGAAGGAATGCATCTGCAGTCAAGAAAGGCAGCTCCATTTTATTGCTCTAACTTTTCTAACTTTGCCTGGAACGGAAAGTCCTGGACTTGGCAATAATGGCAGCCTTTCAGAAATTATCAAGTTAAGCAAGTCTGCATTCTCTGAGTACAAATGGAAAAGCTACAGTGTCCTGCAGTTCTTTATAAATGCATATCTGAACAAAACAATCAAGTTATTAGTGGGACTTTGAGAAACACTCTTGCTATAGAGGATACACACTGATGTTTAAAATGGTGAACTGGACTGCTGCATTTTTCTTTCCAAAGTTAGTGGGTGTGGTTTACAGTGTGTCGATTTGTGTGCAATAGTTCGGAAACTACGGCATCAAGACATATTCTGAACAGTCTCGATTATGGATCTCGGAATTTGGAAATGGCTCAAATTTGTCGAGTGGTCAAAGCTTTACAAAAACTTGTAGATCAGATATTGGGCACACAAATTGGTACATCTTTCATTAAACCTTAAATTTAGATTAAGATCTTAAACGACAGAGAAATTTGCAGCTCAGCAAAACAACAACAAAAAATAGGCCCAAACCCCAAAATGACGGTTTAAAACAAGCTATAAAAACATGACGTTGGAAAATAAAGGGTACCAACTGTCAAAGATTTGGCTGCAGACTCGGTAGAGAAGACTCTCAGTACATTTATCTTCACACCTCTAATTACTAAAGTGAAGATGCAGTGCTTCACTGCTTTCTAATATCTTTTTCTTCTGATTGGACATGATGAAGGGGAAAATACTATAGCAGGACAGAAGCTAAGAAGATATCAGTCCTTATCAGTGTCCATGTCATAAGTCCAAAGTGTTCCCAGTGTATCAAGTGAAAGATCTCGCAGCTCAACAGGGAAGCCAATGAGGTATTTCTGCTAGCAGGACAAAACACAGTGCCACTCAGCTGTATTTTATCCTTTTCTAAACAAAGGTTAGTGACAAGCTGAGAGTACAATGATGATTGTTTTATGAGCCAGTTAGGTGAGAGCTATAGAAGAAACTCATATGAATTTATATCTTTATCAGTAACACATTCCTGGAATGCTATAACCACCAAGTCAGAGTAAAAAGACCATGAAGGGCTGAATATAATCTGAAATAGATGAACAGGTAAAGAATGTGAAATAAAAAAAAAAATCCATCAAGCCTGATGGAGCGTAGCACTGTGGTTCTAGCTTAGCATGCATGTCACAGAAGGCTTCCTAAAAGCTATTTTACCGTTTTTGAGTCACAATATAAATCTGCCATTTAGCAACTAAACTGAAAAAAAAAAAAATAAAAAATCCTCTTAAAATCGTTTGTGTTATATGATCACAAAGCAATTGTACTATAACGGTTTCCTGAACTCTCGCAACAATCATCCAACGTCATTTTACATATGCAGTGAAATCTTGCCCTAAGTGCGGCATTTAAATATTAATGCCATGTTGATCATAATGGTTTGCTTTAGATAAGAGCAACAGTTTATCATCTCTCATCTGGGCGCAGTAATTGATGATCTACAAGCCTTTACAGACATTTACTTAATGGAAAAGCGTTTATTGCCTGAGAGCAAAGTGTGAAAATGAAGTGATACAAAATGCAGCTGTTAGCCTGATATCATCAGATCTAATCCAGGTCCATTTCATCCTTTTTCACTCTGTCAATCCTAAAAAGGGATGTTGACAACTTAAAAGTGACAGATAAAATGACTGATTCCTGTAGCTCAAAACATTATTAAACATTTTAGTTCTGATGACACAGAAGTGCTTTAAATATGGCACAATTAGATGTTTAGAAACTCTTTATTTTAACTGTAAAGCTTGGTCTAGACATATTCAACACAAAAATGCAACAAATAGCTGGTTTTGAACAGCATATGACTTGGTTCTTCATTATTAGGGAACATAAAGCAGCTCCGATAACCAACAAAGTGATTCAGTTGGAGTGCGGTCTGATTCTCACTTCCTGTTTCTTTGTGGCTACACGCGCACGCATGCCATGTGGTGAGCGCACCGACACAGATATAAAGTTCTTAAGATGGCAAAAATACTTTTATGTGCCCAATCTGGCTTTCAAAAACAGATCATTGCCAACAGGCGAGGTAATTGGGAAACAATTTTCTGTACATGTGTAGCCTCTTTAGTAATTTTACTGTCCTAGAAGGGGTGTTGCTCCAGTTTGTACAATTACAAAACTAAATTTGCCAACATGCTTTAAACTTCTGTAGAAAATAATGCAATTTAAACCCTCATGCAACCTCTACAATTCAGATTAGCTAGGACTTCAAATCTGGCTATTTGAATTCATACCTGTGCACTTTTTTTGTGAACTCCCACCTTATTTGATAATATTTGAATAAAACTGGTGGCTCTGAATGTAGGTCACGCTGGTTGACACATTTCCTGCAGCTGCAGACAAAGAACTCGACTATGGTGTCTGGTCGGCATAATATATTGACTTCTGCTGCGCATATTGATTCAATGGAGCTCTGTCAAAACACAACTCCCAGAAAGCTAATGGGTGGAGGAGCTTGTAGCTGAATGTCATCCCAGGATATCCCCTTCCATTTCTGCCCTGCAGTTGGTATTTTAGGACGGATAAAAATACCCCTGCGGCCAGCTGTTAGTGCATTAGGGACATTGCCAGCAGTTTAAATGCAATATTTAGATTGAAAGGTTTTAGAAGCATAATTATATAATATGATTGAAAGATTGAACTTTGGAATAAAAGACTGAGAAGGGGCAATAAAGCAAGTTAGTCACTAGTGTCGGCCGCCTGTTGCAGCTGGAGAGGCGAATTATCAGCTGAATTAGATAACAGTGGCCTTTACTGGGCAGTGCTGTTCAAAAAGCAAACTCATTTACATGTTAGGTGTGTTAAAAGGCGTCGGTAAAGCTCAGGCGTCAGTTTTCTTCAGTAGGAAAACGTACCCAAAGTGATATATTCCCTCTTCACCCCAGTTTTTCGTTCCAGCACCGCCAACTGGTCTGTGACAAAGTTTTTCTCGTGGAGCAGCGACACAAAGCGATCTTTCAGCTGAGCCATTTTTGCCTTTCCTCGAGCCTGTGCACAACGGAGCAAACGAAACAAATGTCACCAGGACCGATAATTGACACTTTCTAAAGCAAGAAAATAAAGTGTTTTTACTGACCTTCGATTGTTAACTTGCTCGGAAAGTGGCAGAAAAAATGCCAACCGCCCGCTGGCTCCCCAGAGTGTTGCGAGGACGCAGAGGAGGCGGAGTTTGAAATCGCCCCGCTGACCAATCAGAACGCAGCTCCGAGTAACGTTCAGTGTATCAGTTGATGAAATCCAACGGTTTTTTTTTTTTTTTGTTTTTTTTTTGTCTGCTAGCTCCGAAGGCAGATAATTAACCCTGCGGGATGCCGTCGGCCCCATCACGCAGAGGTGATGAATTATTCAATAAAGCAAGCCATCTAAGATAGATTAGAGATAAACTCATTGTCTAAGACACAAAGTTAGGGTTAGGGTTAGGGCAAAAAACATGAATAAATTTAACAAAACTCAACATTTATTAATAATGTTCCCCTGCCAGGGCATAATTCTCTCAGGGGGTGGCAAACATTTCAATGTTTATGTGAGAAGCTGTGTTTTTTATGTCTCTAACCTTATCAGTGTATGTAATGTAAATTGTAATGTAAATGCTGAACTGTTCTGAACTGAGGAGCGGAAAATTAAATAGTGTTTTTTTTTCATGCAGGAAAATGACATTTATTTTTTGTATTTATATAATTGTTGGGGTTTTTTTTATTTACTTTGTCCAGTTGCTAGAGTTACATCTCCATCTTTTATTCTCTTCTTTAAAAGATGTTTGTCTTTTTAACAACTTTTTGTTAGGACAGGAGCTCATCTGGGATGTGATTTTTTTTTCAATGGTGAACAGTTGGGTAAACAATTGATGAGAAATTTGAGCTTTCTACTGAATGGATCGCAAAACTTTCCAAATGCAATGAAAACTTGAAGTTTTTTATTTTGTATAACAATGCATTCCCTCTACCAGTCACAGGTTTTTTCAAAGATGTGGCTGCTAGTAAGTTTGTTGTGAAATAAAGATGTTATCTATATTCTGAGATTATACACTTTTACTGTTTCTGCTACAGGGTCATGCACTACTAAATAAATAACTTATTTGAAGCATTACCAGAATATTTTCTTCCATAAGATTTGCAATTTGTTTATTTCTTTTAGCATCTTTGTATATTTGATAATGATGAAGACACTTTATTTTAGATTTGCAAAATTTTTTACAGACTAAATCTTGTATTAAATGGATTTGACATTTTCAAAAATGGCTGACAAGAGGTTTTCTTCTTGTCTAATACAGTTTTAGGTTATTTTCCCAAAGCTGGGCCATAACCACTGTATAGTGTGACAACTCTGTTAAAGATTCTTCTTTTTCTTTTAGACTGACAACTGAATGGCAGTTTCTAATGCGTTCAGCCGTGATTAAAAAGCCAAACATTTCTCTGGAATAATAAATCTGTTATGATTCAGTGCATAAGCTGGAAGCCATGGTGTTTGGAAACTTTAAGCCTTTTTTTTTTATTTTTACCAAACCCTGACACACTCACTTGTTGAACAGCTTTTCACAGATGAGTGTGAAAAGCTAGAACTTCTACTGTATTGTTTTCCCACACAGACAAAAGGCAATTCAAACAATCCTAGCAAACCATCTGTTGTAACTATAGGTAACATAAAGGTCAAAAAGCCAGAATACATTACTGATTTTAAAACCACAATTAGCCTATTTGAATCAAGACATGTTAAGTTTTAAAACTAGCTTATTTTAAATTTATTTTCTTAACACTAGACAAAACTAAATTAAAGATATCTTGAATTGTAATTTTGACTAGTCAAAATTCCTTTGAAGATATCTCTAATTGAATATAGATATCTTGAATTACACAGCTTTTCTATTTAAGATATCTTAAATTGACAATCCAACTAGTCAGAATGACATTTCTGATATCTTAAATTAGTATTGTATCTAGTCAAAACGTCCCTGACTTACGTAGCAATTTGAAAGTTTAATAAAACAATGAAAAATAGAGAAAACGAAAAAAGATGTTTGAAAATTCGCCGCTTTCATGTTGAAAATGGTTTGACAATAGCAAGTTTAGCTTTTCCAGCCGTTTGTAAGTGCATTTGGTTCGTCGGAAATTAATAAACAGGAAATTCTTTGCAGATATCAGAAGCAGTCTTATAG
Source organism: Poecilia latipinna (assembly GCF_001443285.1). Taxonomy (NCBI): domain Eukaryota; kingdom Metazoa; phylum Chordata; class Actinopteri; order Cyprinodontiformes; family Poeciliidae; genus Poecilia; species Poecilia latipinna. The sequence goes on along the minus strand of NW_015112871.1, from coordinate 353,536 downwards.
TTTATAAAGTTTTACTATGTCCGCATTTCCAACATTGTCGAACTCTTTCTAATTTGTGGCATTTACTGACAAGTTTGTGCAGGAAACGTAAAATTCTGCAGGCAACTGTTTGGACACCACAAAGGGGCTTCACGTCATTCTTAATTCAGATATCTAAAATTGTAATTTTGACTAGTCATAATTGTGTTGAAGATATCTTAAATCGTAATTACGGATATGTGTCCCGTCAAATGACAGATCCAGTGAAGTAATTTGAGATATCTTGAAAGGAATTTTGACTAGTCAAAATGTAATTGAAGATATCTTGAATTATTATTCTTACTAGTCAGAATGTAACTACAGATATTTTAAATTATCTTTCCGGATAGTCAAAATCTATTTTTGTCTAGTCAAAATGCATTTTTAGATATCCGGAATGTAATTCCGGATAGTCAGGCGAAACCGAATTCATGTTAAAACGGCTTGCCACAGACTCTTTGTCTCTAAATAGGGTTGCCACCCGTCCCGTAAAATACGGAATCGTCCCGTATTTGGGTGTTAAATGTTGCGTCCCGCATTGAACCGATACGAGACGCGATTCGTTCCGTATTTCTATAAATGTCCGATAGACACGCCTATCACACACATATCAACATTAAGTGAAACAAACACTGGTGGACCCCAGAACGCTACGGACCGACGCTGTTGTCACGGTTGCCTAGAAACCGACACTACGCAGCCGCGGTAAGGTGCAACCCGGGTGTTTTTAAAACGTCCTTGTCCCGATTCTCCACAGTCCTTAGAGGCAAAACCTCTCGTAAAGATACATACGTGAGTGGGAATAATGTTTGTGAGGATGAATAAAGACAATTTTAAAAAACGTGTCCATCGTGGGACAGTGTGATAGACAGGATGGCTCCGGAGAGGCACTGTAGACGCGTTAGAGTCTAAAGAACCAGAAATCAGTATCTCTTCATCCATCAATCATCTCCTGAGGCTGATATGGTAGAACATTTTATTATCGATTAAGTTTTTTTATTGTGCTTTTAGTTGGCTATATTGGTTTGATTATTTGCTTATTAATAATATCAGCCAAAATAATACTAATGGTTATTTAAAGAACAAATTATACAAATAGGCATTAATATTTCCTACTTTAAAAGGTTTGTT
>NW_015112871.1:322297-347635 GCF_001443285.1 Poecilia latipinna | reverse complement strand
TACTTTTTACACTTGCTTAATTAAATGTGTTTAAGGTATGCTACTTTGATTGGAGTACAATTTTGGGGTAGTCTAACCGACCTCTATGCATGAACAATTGGTCTATGGATCACTTTTTAAAAACAAAACACACCGCCATAAAACAATGTCTATCACTGCAGCGGACGTCCCACCCCATGAGAGTAGGGCGACGCGCCGTGGGGAACATCCCTTATTTTTATTTATGAAAGGTGGCAACCCTCTAAACCAAACTTATTGGGTTTGTGGCTAGCTAGCTAATTGCATGCTAGCTAGCACTTGGATCTGTATGCAAACAAGGATCAAAATGTACTTTTTGCTACACTTTGAAAAGGTTTTATAGAGACGTTGTGATTTGCCTCCATTAAAACATTCAGACTTTATAAGCGATAAATCAAATCAAACCACATAACTCTTTTTAAGAAAATACATTGGGGTTGAGAGGCGGGGTCAGGGTTCTTACGTTTTTCTGATATAATTTGGAAATTGCCGATACAAAGTGTTGACGGTGATCCGTCAGCAGAGGGCACTGTATCACAATTTATGAAAAATAAACTCACCTTCGGAAGTGCAGCTGTCCATTCTTTTTACTCTCTTGTGCAGTCAGCCTATCTGAGTCAGCGGTGAGGGGGAAGCAAAGTACACCCTGGGCAGATAGCCAGTCCAGGGTGTACTCTGGACTGGACTAGGTGTACACGTTTTGGACAAACCAAAACGAGACAAAGTAGAACTTTGTGGAGCTTCAGTTGTGCAACTATTAAACAGTGAATTTTGCTCTCTAGCGTAAAAACTGAAGGAGGACATCCTGCCACCGGTTTGACCGGTGTCAGGCTGCAAACACTTGGGTTTTGCAGCAGGTACCAGTGAACGAAGTGAACCAGCAAGATCAATGCCAGGAGTGGGAAATAAATTCCTTAACTTATTGGCAACTTTCAAGACATGTTTGATGGTAGTTTCTGGAAAGAGCCAAACAACACATTCGCTTTAAGTAGACTTACTTTTTTTTTTTTTTTTACATAGGCATAGGTGAGTTTGAATTAGCTTTTTTGTTTTCCTTTATAAAAAAAACAAACAAAAAAAACTTACAAATAATTTAAAACCTGAATTTTGTATTTACTGGTGTTATCTTTGTCGGACATCATAATTTGTTAGATGATTTGAAACATTTAAGTGTTTCAAAGAATAAAAACAGAAGAAACATGTTATGTAAATGCTATTTTTTTGTTTTTTATAAATTGTAGGATTATTTACAAGTTATGATGACAACACAGCATTTTTAAGCCATTATTGTTCCAAGTTTAAATTTTCTTGGAGAGAAAAATCAGCTGAGTAATTTTAATATTTGATCGATCTCAAATCAAAGATTCCCTGGACGCCCCTCATCATCTCTTTTAACTCTTCATACTCTGTTTCTTGATTGCTGACAGAAATGATTCAATGAGATGATCCGATTCAATGAGACCTGTAACATTTTTTTTCCTTTTGTTTTGCTCTAATCGAGTCACTTATATCAAATTTATCCTAAAGATAAATCCCTGTTTCTTTTAAAAACAAATTTTAGAAAATACAGTGAACATGAAAACAATTGCTTTCTTGCATATATGACATTTAAAATGTTTTTGAACAAAATGTTTTTTTTCTACAATTTTGAATACTTAATTGGTTTTCAAAAAAAAAATCAATTAGCTCAAATGTGCTAGGTTTAAACAGTTTTACAAGACTTTAATTCAGAAATTCAGATTTTAGGACAAGGTATTCCTCTTAGCATACTCAATTTGCTTAAACAATAAACTAATATCAATAAAAACAGTGTTTAAGGTAGACTGCCAGCAGAGAGCATCGTAGCTCAGGTTTTGGAAATTTACTCTGTTTGAAGGGAATTGCATAAGAAGCAGAGTTGTGAGTTTCCAGATGAACTGGTTCTGTCCTCAGGGAGTTGAAATATTTTCTTTACTAACTATAACGCTCTCAGTTTCACATGGACAGGTGCTGAAAAAACAGTTTGCATGATTTTAATGCAGCACTGCTTGACTGAGTTCTGCCTTCTGATAGCCTTATCCTGTACAGAGGTTATCTGAAGATGAAACTTTAAGAGCTTAAAGCTACTACATGCTAGCTTTAAATTTAGTCAATGTGTCAGAGACTGAACAGCAGCACTCTGAGAGCTTCATCATCAATAAAGATAATAGAGATAAAATAAACTCGGCAACAATGGTATAGTGTTCAGAGAGTTGTTAAGAGCTGTACAAAAGAGTAGAGAGTTGGTAACGAGACCAGAGGTGAAAAATCAAATAAAACCAACGTTGATTTTAACATATTTCTTTGTGGTTTGTGATTTTTAATAAAGTATCATATATTGCATCAAAATTTGTCATGAGAGTGGTGAGAGCAGAGATATGATTTCCATAGAGTGGAGGCTTTGCATGGTCAGCTGATCCTCCAGTGAACTGAGAAGGTTTATAGTCCTGTGAGTTCAACACTGCAGGACTCAGATCTGTCAGTCAAGCCAGCAGAAGCAACAAGCACCATGACCCTCATCACCATCCTCATCTGGACGCTGACCTGCTGCTGCTTTACAGGTTCATTCACTCAGCAACATTTCTACCATGATGTGCTGCTGCCTTTTCTCTCCTTTCTTTCTGCTGACAAATGAAGGATTTGTTTTTGTCTGCAGGATGCAGAGCTCAGATCACTGTGACTCAACCTGCAGTGGAGACGGGTACACCAGGATCCACTGTCACTATCAGATGTACAACAAATCCTGCTGTGCACAGATGGTCTGATGGTAACCAGGGCATGTTCTGGTATCAGCAGAAACCAGGACAGCCTCCAAAGCTCATAATAAAGTATGCAAAGACGCTTCAATCAGGAACTCCATCTCGGTTTAGTGGCAGTGGAAGCGGCTCTGACTTCACTTTGACATTCAGTGGAGTTCAGACTGAAGATGCTGCAGTTTATTACTGTCAGAGTCGCCATAGTGGCCTAGAGTTCACACAGTGATTAGTAGCCGTACAAAAACCTCCCTCAGTCAGACTGCAGACACTCTGAGCTGTTAGAGCAGAAACTGAACAGACTCTGAAACAGACCACTGAACACAGAGATGACTGGAAACCCTAACATATCTAAAAAGATTCAAACGTAAGAAAAAGATATAAAAACACAAATTTAGACAGTAAAATAAAACATCTTGACTCTAACAAATTATTTTTACTGGCACAGGAAATAAATCTGGTCATATTTTTCATTACTATCTACTTTCTTTCATTACTTCCTTTTTTCACTGATACAGATCAACACATTTTCTACCTACATTCATTCAAGTAGAGGCTTGTTCCCTCTGTTATCTCTTGTTCCTGTGTATATATATCACTATCTCTATTTATTTTCAGAGCAGCTAATGATGTCTGCACAAATAAAAATGTGAGTTTTTGTTTTGGGTTTTCATGCTTTCATCTTTAAGATTCAAGAAACCAATCAGCAAATATTCCATCCATTCATTTTCTTTACACCCTTGTCCCTTAGTGGGGTCGGGAGGTGCTGGTGCTTATCTCCAGCTAACGTTCCGGTTGAGAGGCGGAGTCACCCTGGACAGGTCACCAGTCTGTTGCAGGGCAACACAGAGACAGGACAAACAACCATGCACACACACACTCACACCTAGGGGCAATTTGGAGAGGCCAATTAACCTGACAGTCATGTTTTTGGACTGTGGGAGGAAACCGGAGTACCCAGAGAAAACCCATGCATGCACAGGGAGAACATGCAAACTCCATGCAGAAAGACTGGGGCTGGGAATCGAACCCAGAACCTTCTTGCTGCAAGGCAACTGCACCACCATGCACTCTCTACATTCTCCCTAGGTGTGAGTGTGTGTGTGTACATGGTTGTTTGTCCTGTGTGTTGCCCTGCAACAGACTGGCGACCTGTCCAGGGTGAACCCCGCCTCTTGCCCAGAACGTTAGGCACCAGCAACCCTCCTGACCCCAGTAAGGGACCAGGGCGTTAGAAAATGGATAGAAATGGAGTTCAGGTCTTTTTAAATCATTTTATTAGAACATTAAGGACACTTTCTAACCAAAATGTCTGTAACTTTTGTAAATCAAGTTGTTGCAAAATGTCTGGATTCCAATAAGCAAGAAAATATCCAGGAAAGTAGAAACACAAAGTTAGACAAAATTCTTCTCATTAAATAATTACATTTCTACACTAGAATGGCCAATGAATTACAAGAGTATCATATTAAAACATAAAGACAAATGAGGTAATGAGGTTGAATCTGGAGCTTTTCGATTGATGAGAACCTATTTAATTTAGTGGTTATTGAAGAACATCAATTAGGTGAATTTGATCAGCTGATTAATAAACAAGAAGTGAACAAAATGTATAATATTTTTCAGACGATGTGTATGCAATTTTCTTTTACATTTAATGTCAACATTAATCACAAGTGTAATTTAAGAGTAAACATGGATATGTTCTGCATATCAATTCTAAATAGTACAAACTCAAAATATAAATCATAAACAAAAGGACATTTTTAAATCACAGGTCCAAATAGATCAAAGTCACTTTGATAACCTTGACATACCAAGAAGAAACATAATGAGGATCATTGAAACATGAATACAGGTAACATTACAAAGATTTAAACCTTATGTTGCTCAATTTATGGATCTATTTTATGTCAAACATTTGCTGATTTTGTGTGTTTTAGTTTATAACTACACATCACATTTAGGGGACAAAGAAACACTATAAAAGTGTTGAATATGGAAAACATCATGAACAACCAATAAATACTTTATTTGATCTTCAGTTGAAATAAAAACTGAATATTGTCACTAGATGAAGTGTTGGCTGAATCATCTCTATGTTTCCTGTTTCATCTCAGCAGGTGTGGATTTGCATGATCTCGATGCTTCGCTGCTCCTCAAGCTTTAAGTTCTTCTGCTGCAGAAAGTCCAAAGTGTGTTTGAGCTCCGACACTGAAACCTGCATCAGGATGACGTCTCCAGTAGCTCTAATGGTTGTGTTGGGTTTTCTCACTCAGGGTCAGACTGACTTTTAAATTTATCAAGTTTTCTTTGAACTCATACTTATTATTGTTTTCCTTTAACGTTGCTCATTTCTCTTTTCAGCATCATCTGCCAATAATTTTCTGACTCAGTCTGAACCATCAAAGTCAGTCAGTGTTGGAGCGACTGTGACCATCAGCGCCACAGGAAGTTCTAATATTGGTTCTGATCTCAGTTGGTACCTGCTGAAACCTGGACAGCCTCCTAAACTTCTTATATATCAGGCTTCAAGTCGGTTCTCAGGAACTCCATCTAGATTCAGCGGCAGTAGATCTGGTTCTGATTACACTTTAACCATCAGTGGTTTTCAGGCTGAAGATGCTGGAGATTATTACTGTATGGGTGACCATGGCGGCTTCGTGTTCACACAGTGATTTATAGTCGTACAAAAACCTCCTTCATTCTGACTGAAGGCTGCAGGTGCAGAGAAATGATAGGAACTGGTTCAGTGAACACATCACAGAAGTTACCAAGCAAAACCATCAAATATGAGCAGCTAAAGTGTAGATATGAAATAGATATGGTGTTACAAGAACAGATAATTGAGCAGAGAAAAGAGCATCTTAAGAAATCAGAGGAAGACATGGCGCTTATTGACGACCTGAGAGCAACGAATGCCGTTCTCCAGGAAAACAAAACCAAAGAAATCAAATTCCTGCAAGGTGATAAGAAACGTTTGCAGAAAAAATTTAATGAGATGAAACATTCATGCCATGAATTCATCGGCAAGTATGAAAGGGATATTTCTGAACTAAAACGAGATGTAGAAAGATATAAGTAGGAGGTTAGCCAGGAGAAAGACGCCAATTTAGAGAAAGTTAAGGAGAATCAGCAGCTTATCAACGACCTGAGAGCTGAAAAGGAGGAGCTCTTCCAAAAAATGTCAGGAGAGATCAAAATTCTGCACAAGAGGGAGAAGTTCATTCTTAATGAACTTGATCAGGTCCACTTTTCATACCAGGAGCTAAAGATTAAGTATGAAAATGATATGGAATTGCAGCAGCAGGCTGAAACATATGAGCAGAATATAAAGCTGAGGGAAACTGCTCTTTCAAAAAGAGAAAAGGAAGAGAGGCATATCCAGTGTGCACTGCAACAACAAATTGAAAAATTACAGCAGCAGATAATACAGGAGAGAAAAGCTCATCTGCAAAAATCAGAGGAGGACATGGCGATTCTCAACAACCTGAGAGCAACAAATGTCCTCCAAGAAAACAAAAGGAAAGAAATTAAATTCCTGCAGGAGAAAGAAAGTTGTGCCCAGGCTGAGTTGGAGAAAGTTAAAGGTTTGGACCTGGAGCTAAACAGTCGGTATGAAACCGATGTCACTGCGCTAAAACGACAAGCCGAAAAATACCAGCAGGAGATAAGTTGTGTGAAAGAGGAGTTGGAAAAAGCAAAAGATCTACCTGGATTTAATTCCCAGTCCTGGGGAATCTGCTGCATTTCACTCCCTTCCCTCTTCCCCCAATTTCCTCTGCAACCACTGTTAAACATCAGCCTAAAAAACTTTATTAGAGCCTAAAAAAACTTAAAAAAAAACTAAAAAAAAAAAAACTAAAAATAAAAATACATTTCACTTCACAAGTGGATCAAAAGTCAGAATATGCTCACCACCACATTATGCTCGTTTCCTCATATTAAAAAACAACTTTCTTCCTCTCGCTCTCTCATTTTCATGAGAACTAGCATAACCAGCATAACATAACTAGCCTTAGCATTCATGACATGTTATGCTAGCTGCAGCCAGTGATGATGACTCACGTCGGACCGCTTTTTTCATTAAATATTAATCTAACGCGTTGCTTTTTCAAATCCAATAGTCAGACTACAATTACTTATTGAAATCACTTTGCGTCACTATTTTCCTTAGTAATATAATTTCCTCTTGGGAGCGACCACCGTTTCTATGCAATGGTGGGAAGTAACCGTTATTACTTTAGTACAATTTTCGTGTATCTGTACTTTACTTAAGTAGATTTAATAATGGGTACTTTCTACTTTTACTCCACTACATTTTACAGTAAGTATCTGTACTTTCTACTTCACTACATTTCTACAAAAGTGTCGCGTTACTCGTTACATCCAAGTCGCACTGCTCTCTTTTTGTCCGTTAAAATGTGAAGTTCAAGGACTTAAGGTGGCGCCGTAAAATCCAAGCAATAACGTGACGTAGTGTCTGTTGTCACCCATCGCCTCCACCTTTCCTCGCACGCGGAGCTCCAGACATGCGCAGTGGTTTCCTCTGAGTGGGAGAAGATGTCTGTCTAATCGTCAGTAATATAATAGCGCTGTATAAATCATAGATATGGTGACATGTAAAATAAGCAGCGCTTAGCTTTCACAGACGGTGGGAACTTCGTCCTACTTTTAGCGTCACTTCGATGGAAAGCTTAAAGAAAGGTAAGCTCTGAGGACGTGATGCTAGCAAAGCTAGCTGTACTGAGACACATGTTGCATCTGCGATGAAAAAAAGTTGTCACTCATGCGCTGAATTATTGTGTGGAGGTGTTAACTGAGGTGTCGCATATATGGGACAACGCTGTGGCCAAAGTGCAATATAGTAATTATTTAAAGTGCCACTCTTGATAAAATCAAGTTTCTTCTTCTTTGTCATGACAGTAATGAAACTCTCTCCATTATAATGTATCAGAGCAAGCTTTATTAAAACACACAGCAAATGAATCCCACTCACATCCAGCTGCTGAGCTTCACACATTAGTCTAAGTTGTTGAACATTTCTCAGCGGTTTAGTTGAGCGTCACACAAGCTTTAGTTTGCCTTCATCCAGACTCCTATTGCTGAGAGCAGCAGGTGTTTCTCCTGCTGCTCTCCCACTAAGAGCTCCTGCTCTGGGCCTCAGTCAGCCTCTCTGGCCCTCACACTGGCTCCTCCGGATGCTCTGGACCTGGCTGTGGCCCTGATGGGCCACCCTGCAGGAGTACTGCTCTCCTTTCATCCACTTCTCCTGGCTCAGGCTTAAGGTGCTGCTGCTGCCGTAGCGTCCGCTCTTCTCCTCCTCCGAGCTGCTCCGGACCCCGTCTGTCACCGCCGTGCCGTCCACCTCCCAGCTCACCTGGGCTCCCTGAGGAGAGTAGCCGCTCAGCAGGCAGAGCAGCGTGGCCGAGCCCCCAGAGAGCTGCTCAGAGGAGGGGGGCAGCAGAGAGACTGAGGGTGGGACCGCGGGGCCGGCTGGAGGGGAGAGCAGAGACACGAGGAGCAGATCAACGTCTGCTGGTCAGGACACACACATATCACAGTGGACTATAATATAACACTGAGGAGACGGATGGTTTAGAGGCTGGATTCATTCATCCATGTTTACTTCACTTTCAGCTTTTTATTCAAATCTTCTGGAGCTTCCAGAGAAAAACACATCAGAGCTGAAATGTTCTGACTTCGACTCGTCAGGAATAAAAGGAGCAACATGAAATATCAATGTGAATAAAACAACATTTACTGTAAATATGTTGGTTCTGTAAAGATTTGCTTCATGGAAACAAAATGGCTGAACACAGTTAAAGATTTTCCATCTGTTTGTTTCACTTCCTCTTTACTGCATCAAACTAACAGACTGGAAACTTTAAAAGCTCAAAATAAAGCAAATATTTTTACATTTTATTTATTTTTTTACAAGCATCGGCAACAGATTTTAATGCATTAAATATTTTTAAATATAAGGATATATTTGTGGTTTCAGAATTAGGATCCTCCACTAAAGTCTAAAAACAATATTTCACTATTTAATTAAAAAATACAGAACTGATGTAATGTTTGTTTTCAAATAATCATATAATTTGGTAAACGGTATAAAATACATGAACATTTATTACATATAAACTATTTGACCTAATGGTAACAAAGTCAAACAAATAAAAATATACACATGAAGCGCTCACAAAAATAATAATGTTTGATCACATAAAGAGTAAAAATTAATTTTGATTTATATAAAATTAAATGGTGATACTCACAGTTAACGATGAGTTTGGTTCCTCCACCAAAAGTCCACCACAGTGATACAAACTCATTGAGAGGCCGTACAAAAACCTCCTGCACTGTCAGGAGACGTCTAGCTGCTGAAATGATGTTTTTAAAGTGATAAAAATCACAGATTAGACTGTATTTAATCTGCAAATCATCCAACATTAATTCAGCTTTAAATTTCTTCATAACTTAGGACAATATTTTCATTTTATCACCAATGAAAAGTAAAAGTTCCTTTCTCTCCTCTACTGCATTGCATCATTGTTTAACATTGCAGCTTTCATTATGTTTACAAGGTTAAAAGTGTTTTTCAGTATAATTTAATTCATTAAAACCTTAAAGCAGATATCAACTTACATTGATATATTATATATTTACCAGTAAATTTTAGTAAAAGAGGAAAATTATCCTTGTATGTCCAAGAGAAATTTAAATTTAATCCAAGAAGTGAAAATCCTTCATGTTGTTTCTGTTTTATTTTCTTCTCTTCCAATAAGATGATGAGAGTTTTAAATCCAGTATCTATTAGTGTTGGTTCAGTGTCTCTGTTTGTCTGAGAGCAGAGAGATGATTTCCATAGAGTGGAGGCTTTGCATGGTCAGCTGATCCTCCAGTGAACTGAGAAGGTTTATAGTCCTGTGAGTTCAACACTGCAGGACTCAGATCTGTCAGTCAAGCCAGCAGAAGCAACAAGCACCATGACCCTCATCACCATCCTCATCTGGACGCTGACCTGCTGCTGCTTTACAGGTTCATTCACTCAGCAACATTTCTACCATGATGTGCTGCTGCCTTTTCTCTCCTTTCTTTCTGCTGACAAATGAAGGATTTGTTTTTGTCTGCAGGATGCAGAGCTCAGATCACTGTGACTCAACCTGCAGTGGAGACGGTTACACCAGGATCCACTGTCACTATCAGGTGTACAACAAATCCTGCTGTGCTCAGATATTCTGATGGAGATTATGCTATGTTCTGGTATCAGCAGAAACCAGGACAGCCTCCACAGCTCATGATAAAGTATGCAAAGACGCTTCAATCAGGAACTCCATCTCGGTTTAGTGGCAGTGGAAGCGGCTCTGACTTCACTTTGACCATCAGTGGAGTTCAGGCTCAAGATGCTGCAGTTTATTACTGTAAGGGTATCCGTAATGTAAATGGTGCCAACGTGTTCACACAGTGATTAGTAGCCGTACAAAAACCTCCCTCAGTCAGACTGCAGACACTCTGAGCTGTTAGAGCAGAAACTGAACAGACTCTGATCCAGACCACTGAACACAGAGATGAAACCTCACCATCTGTTCCTTCGTTTAATATTTCTTCTATCAATGGTCTTTCCACACATTAAAACCTCAACCTATCACAATAAAGCAAAACACTTCATGCCATTTTTATTCTAATTTTGATTTTTGACAGAGACTAAAGTCAGTTAAGGGCATACCTTATAATTTTCTTTGTTTCAAATCAAATAATCTTTAACACTAATTTTCCTCTTATTTACAGCAGCCTGCAGTTCTGATTTAGTTTAAGCACCAACAGAGACGCTGCTTCTCTGCACTTTGTTGTCTTTGACATAGATGTCAAATGTTTGAAAGATTTGTTGTTTTACGTCACTTATCATCCTGCTAACAGTGGCAGAGTAAATATGGGCAGTCGTCCACCCCTGATTTCTGTCTTTGTGATTTTATAATTATTGTTTCGACTGTGTAGATGAGGCAAGTAGCTTCACTGAAACCAGACATTAAGACATACCCTGTATAATATGACATATTTTCTTTCTTATTATTTCACATTAATTCAGACCAAATTTTCCAAAATTCATTTAGAACATAAGGTAAACCTCTAGCTTCTGATGGTTTAATCAAAAACAAATATCTTTACTGTGGGTTTTGCTCCATTGAATTCTCTTTCCGTGCCAGATTATGTTACTGCAATAAAATGTAAAATTTTTTTTAGTTTGCGTACAAATATTTACCACAGTTGCCATTAAGCCTGAAGCCCATATTTGACTGATTCAAGTTTTTTAAAGTTGCCAAATAGAATCACGAGTAAAATAATTTTTGCTACAGTCCTAGCAGGTATGCTAATTTATGCTAGCAGCTGTCGAACTGAACACACTTTAAAATGTTTTAGATGACATTTTTTAAATAAACCTCCATTTGGTCAGTGGAAGGGGGTAAATAAACGTTTTCCAAGAAAGTACTGATGTATTTAAAGGACATCGTTCTGGTTTTGTTCCATGTCATGTTCCTCCAAGGCACAGATTAGGTTTTATTGGATTGTTCACAGTTGACGTGGGTGGCCATTGTTAGGCAGGACAGGCTGATGTTGGCATCCCTCTTGGATCAGAGACGTCAGCAGACGTCGGTTGACTGCAGAGTTAAGAAGTCTTGCAAACAGGCCACAGAAATAGACCGACAACTCGGACAGCGGCGAACAAAGGCAAGCTGCGGTTGCGGCATTTGGACGCCACTCTCGATCCTACTTTATAATAACAGACATTGTAGAAAAACACTCATTTCTTCATTTTCTAAAGGTCAATTCCAGATATATGTAATCATTCATTAAATATCGATGTGTATTGTTAACATAAATGTAATTTCTGAACCTTAAAAATAGTAAGTCACGCTAATGTAAGTGAAGTTTTGGGTTTTCTTAAAGGCGTAATAGAGTTGGGCTCTGGTTTCATGAATGGGAAGGCTTGGAGGTGGGTACCAATAATCTGCAACTGGCTATGAATGGGGGCACTAATTGGTGCTGCTGTCTTTCCTTTAACCTCTCCACTAAGCCTCTGTGGCTGTGAAGGAACCTCTATTAGAGGGAGATAGGGATAATCCTTTTAGCCAATGCTTTACCGGGAATCAGTCAGCCGACACTTCCTCCCTCAGACTGGATGAGCTCCTCAGTGCTTAGCGGGACCCACATCAGGTCAGGCTCACATTCTGTCCCCTGTCTCACTTTCCTGTTGGGACACATTCAGACACCGTGAGGCCCTCGGAGAGCCTTCGGCCGAAAGTGGACTCTAAGCGGGGCGGGGGGCCCGCGACTGGGCTGAGGACCGAGTCTGAAGCAGGGATGGAGACGTGGAAGAAGCTGTTTAAACGCGTGGTGTCTGTGAAAGTCAGGGAGTACGTGAAGGACTACTGTAAAAGGAACGGGCTGCTGACTCTGTCCGTGTTCGCCGTCATCACCGGCTGCGTTCTTGGATTTGTCCTGAGGACGTTCAACCTCTCTACGCAGGTACGAACGGGGAAGAGAAAAGGGAAAATCAGCACCAATAAGCAAAGAAGTATCAGATTTTAAAAACAAAAATAAATAAAAGTACTATTTTAGATTGGGAAATGTGTGAAAGAAGAGCACAAGCGCCTGTAAAACTGTGCTGAGGAATTAGTGAAAGTCAGTTATGCAAGTGAGCGCAACCGGCAACAAGAAGGTCAGGTCAGATCTCAAAACGCACAGAGACAGTTTAAATGGCTATAATTACTATAAAACATTACATTATATAAATATGTGCATGTCATTAACTCACAATCGGTGATCCAGAAGAATTTCTGATCTTAAACTCTTCAAAAAATTTGGTTTAGTTTCATCACTATTATTGCAAATAATGGGTGAGTATTAAATCTGTTTTTTTTTCCTGCTTAATATCAGTTTTAAAGGGATGGTTTTATTTTCACGTTGATGCTGACTTAGTTGTTCTTTAATTTAATTATTTTTATTGTTAAGTTCTTTACCTGATATACAACTGGAAATTCATTTTATATGCACAAACTAAGCAGATATTCATTGCGTGGTCTGTGCAGTATTTCTTGTTCTGAACTGCTGGTCACGGTAAGGTGAGGTATTCTTAGGAGCTTAATGCTTTTGGACAGGAACTGACTTATTGACGCACAACCAGAATGGTTCTGCAAGGAAATCCTTCAGACTGAAGGAAGCTTACTGACTGAACAAATAATTACATAAGAATCAATGCAAAGTCAAACTGTCATTGCAATATTCTTAGCTTTTTCTTGAACTACCTAATATTGCAGTATTATTGTGGTAAATAGGGGGTGTTAAATGCTATAAACAAAGAATGTAACCACAATTTAAAAAAAAAAAAAAAACTGGCAGAGATGAAGTATCTTAAAACGAAAGAGATACATCACGATTAAAAGGTTAACAAAAAGTTCTGAGGAAAACAGAATGAATGATGCAGTAATAAAGAAACTCATCTGCTTTCTACAGATTAAACTAAACAAAATTAAATATCACAGGTCTTCATGTTTAGTTCAGTTATTGTACATCTGTTCAATTGTTTTATTAGACATACTTGAGTATTCAGCCTGTTCTCAGGGTGGGTTAGCTCGCTAGCTGAAGCGCTTGGGAGCTATCGATGAATCAATCAAGTTTGTTTACACGGCACAGAATACAGAATACATTAAAAAAAAATCTCTAAAATGCAATTATTATAAGCTTTATTTACCTAACTCTGTCTGACCTGTTTGCAGGCAAAGATCTACTTCTCTTTCCCTGGAGAATTATTGATGAGGATGTTGAAGATGTTAATTCTGCCTCTCATCACTTCCAGGTAAGAACCTGTTAAACTCGTTGGACCAAACCTACATGAGATAAGGTCAACATTGTCTGAAAAGCTACGATTATTGTGGTATTTTGTTTGCCGAAATTACACCTGCAGTCTTTGGTTGTTGGTAATAACAGATAGCAATATTGATTTTAGCTTAAAAATATTCACAAAGTTAAATCTGTCAATTATGAAGCGAACACAACTGATTTAACGGTTGAGCTTCAAACGGACAGCATGAGAGAAAATCTGCAGTCAAAACAGCCCAAAAAAAGCTGACAAATAGAAAGTAGTTAAAGCTAAAAGAACATGACACGTTTGATCTCATTGCTTCTAATCTCCCATCCAGTCTCATGTCTGGCCTGTCGGCCATGGACACGAAGGCCAGCGGCCGCCTGGGTGTCCTGACGATAACGTACTACCTGTGGACAACCTTCATCGCCGTGATTGTGGGCATCGTCCTGGTGCTGATCATTCACCCGGGGACGGGGCAAGAGAAAGACGGTCACCACGGAAGCACGGGCCCCGTCATGACCTCCGCCGACGCTCTGCTCGACCTCATCAGGTCAGCGTTCACATGTTCAAAAAAAAAAAAAAAAAAACAGAAAAAAATGCTCAGAAATGAAATGACGTTGCTTTGTGAGCAGGATACGAGCGCAGATTAGTAGTTAGCAAAGTTTTACAACTTTGTTCAAGTAGGCAGTGATCCTAATGCTTTGCAAAATGACTTGATACTCAATTACGCAAGTGTTTAATCACATTAAATTAACAATATATTGAACTGGGATAATGCAATGGAGTACAGCGTTCCGCTCCAGTATGAAGTGGAATGGTTTCCACTTCTCTTTTCGTTTTTTTTTTTTTTTGTTTTTGTTTTGTGAATGTCTGATGTTTCTTAGAGAACATTAGTGAATAAACAACATCATGAAGTCAGAGGAACACAGAGTGAATATGTTTAAACCAGAATTAAGCTACAAATCCCATACATTAGTCATCCCACCCATGAAAAAATAAAGAATATGCCAACAACTACTAACCTTTTACTGCTAACATTTTTCAGAGAGCATTAATCAGAGAAGCAGAGGAGAGGCTTCATGAGAATCTGTCGATGGGAAGGCTATTATTTACTGTATGAACCTGAAAAATACGATCCTTGTGAATGAAGTTCAAAAACAAAACCTTGGTTTAAAAAACATTCTCATGAATACCGATTTAAATTTGGAAATAAGGGATGAAGACAACGATCTAGTCCGAAAAATAACACTTTAACACCTTGAAACGTGGCGTGAACCTTGTTTCCTGAGCAGGGAAAAGATGTTCAGTTTTCATGGGAAGATAGATGACATACAATCACTGTAAAAAGAAAAAAAGAAAACTGTAGAAGGATGCAAAACCATCCAGACAGATGAGTTCAAAAGATTCAGCCAGAGCTGCAATGGAAGATTTTAAACCAGAGCCTCTTTGTGTGTTAGAGTGACCTAGTCAAAGTCCATGCCTAAATACAATTGATAATCTGTGGCCAGACTTGAAAATTTGCTGTTCACAGAAGATTCCTATCCAATCTGAAATCAAACCATGCATTTTTTTTTAACTGCATTTCCATAAATGCAGTAGGTACAATGATTCTTATGGCTATAATGCAAGAAAATGTGAAAATGTTAATGAACAGAGAGAGACACAGGACAAATAACCTGCACACAGGTAAAGCTAGCAACCTACCAGTTAAGCTAGCAGTCAAGTTTATGACTTGTAATAGGAAGCTGGAGTATCCAGAGAGAAGCCATGCATTCACAGGGAGAAACCAGAACACGATTCAAACTTGCCTCCCATTATAGTTTACAGAACCGTAGGTTAAAGGAAAGCAGAGAATGGGATTTCCCCTAAAACATCTGCGAGTGCCTCCTTCAAAGATGGTACGCCAAAACAGCGTGGTGGCACATTTGAATTGAAGTTAAACGAAAATCCAGTAAAATATCTTAGTTATCTGACCGTTTTAGCACAGCGTCATTAAAGGAGTGAGACATAATTCCTGAAGAATAACTGCAGCATTACTTCTACGCTGCAGTTGGTCTAAAAATAGGGCAATTATTTGTGATCTGCTAAGCCTGAACCTTCCCAGAAGCTCTTTGCGCAGCTTCACTACGGGAGAAAGAAGTCACAGCGTGCTCCGGCTTACGGCCCGGCTCTCCAGGCCCGGCTCGACTAATACCCTCGTCTTAAAACTAATTATACTGCAGAGATGTGCGGTTTGTACTTTTCAGCCGTGTTACGTGTCTGATGACGTAGCTGCAGGGGCCTCTGACGCCTGCTGTATAAATAAATGCAGTCCCAGGACAGGCTGCTGTAAACCTCTTACTGCTGTTTGGCGTAATTTAAGTGGATCCTTTGTTCTGCTGTCGTCAGGGAACAAAACAGAGTTCACATTTGACTAAATTAATCTAAGTATAAATAAGTAAAAGGGGCAAAGGGGGCACCAAGAGTCAGGATTGCAGTTGGCCACAAGGTTTGTAGGGAACCCAGCAAATGAGGAAAAAGATGCTAATAGGATCAAAATAAAACTTTTTAAATGTAAAACTATGAATGGTGAAACACGTTGAACACATGGTTCATAACCTAATTAACCCTTTCACCTTCCGGCAAGACAATAACCTAAACACATTGTTAATGGAGCGGTTTGGAAAAGCAAACGCATAGCCTAGCCTATCCTAGCATAGCATAGGCATAGTATATTTATGTGCTAGACTGGCCCAGTCAAAGACTTGATGTAATTGAAGCAAAATATTAATCTACAAAAACTCAACTTCGAGGAGCAGGATGCCACTCCTGCCAAGTCTGTGTCTTTTTTACTTTAATATTTATGGTAGATTGTAGTTTAAAGAAGAAATCTGTTTTTCATATATCGCTTTACATCTGCAAACAGAATATGCAGATGGTTTTTAGAATTACAAAACCTATGCATTTATATATGCATTTCTAATGTAAGATAATCTTAATCTCACACACACAGAAAAGAAAATGCAACTGACTCATGTGTTTTTCCAGAATTTTTAATTTTTTTATCTTATTTTGTAAGTGTACTAAAAACAAGTTTTACAGTGTTTTAACCTGTGGTTTTATGTTTGCTGTCTTCTCCAGGAACATGATCCCATCAAATCTAATTGAAGCAACATTTCAGCAGGTGAGAGGCAAAAAACACAAGCCACCTCAGAAACTAACGTCAGATGACGTCGACCAAGTTTAAATCTTAAATTTATTTTTGTTTCAGTACCGGACGGACCTGGTGCCAAGTGTGCAGAGCTCCAACGAGAAAGAGTCTCAGGCCAACTTTGTCTACGTCATGCCTGATTATCACAACCCTCGACTCGGCCACCCTGTTTTCCTGGAGATCACTCCTGCGCCCGACATCAAGTATAAAATCGTTCCCAGTACGAGCAAAGGCATGAACGTGTTGGGGATTGTCATCTTCTCAGCCACCATGGGTAAGAGATTCACCTCCAAACTAAAACCAAAATAAAGGGGGAAAAAAGAGATCAGAAACAATGGTGTAACTTATAAATGTAAGATTTTACTAGAAATATGTTGTTTTGTGGCATTTCTTTGTAACTGTGTTATATCTTCTCTGTTACTTCCTCACTGTCCCGCTATTTGGTAAACAGAAGAACAGCAAAAGAGTTTTACAGAGATTTTATTAGTTGTCGAATTGCCTTTTAAGTGATTTCCCCAGGCTTCGTTTCTGGAGTTTTAGCCAGGAAGCTGCTGTCGTCGTCTCTATTCTTGATTTGATTGGAGACATTGTCCATTTGAAGGATCCATTTTGCACATGAGGTGTATTTTCCTGATGTTGCAAGGTCTTTAGTCCATATGTGGTACAGAGAGTGAATCTTCTTCCTCAACAGTTTGACCTCTTTTGAACATTGTGTCTATAATGGGAATTAATTGAACAGATAAATGTGTTTTTTGGGGGGCTCTTGGAAATGGTCCAGACTTTTTGGGGATCCACAACACTCTTCTTTTTATTTTCCCACGATGTCACACAGTGTGTTTGAGGTGCGGCCTTAGGATTCACATGCCTGGCCACATCAAAGTTAAATCGTGTGATTTAACCTTTAAGTGGCTTACTGAGCATGACATCATCATCTGGGATATCTCAAGCTGTTTAAAGGCATCTCAGTCTTGATTTATACAAACTTCTGAATTTGAAGAGAGTAATAAAAAATCCTGTCTTTCACCATAAAAGAAAACCTGAAAATGTTTTTATACACTCATGAAACAGCAGAAACATCTGCTGACTGCCAACAAATGCGTCTTCGTTGTGTCTGATCTCAGGTCTGCTGCTGGGGAAGATGGGCGAACGTGGATTGCCGCTGGTCAACGTGTGCCAGTGCATAAACGAGTGCGTGATGAAGATCATTAATGCGGCCATGTGGTGAGTTTGTACTTTCACTCACATGCAATCTCTTAAAAAAGAGCGATTACTGACAATCTGATGCATCTAAACACATCCCGCCGATCACATGGCGGAGCCAGATTAGGTTGAGAAATAAATCCTATCAAAGAAATGGCTGAAGGGTGAGCAGAGATGTCCGAGCTGTCCTCGTGGCTTCACACGTAATCCTGCTAGAAATGCAACAATGGCGAAGACGGACTTCTAGAAACAAGATTAGTTTCAATTCACCTCACTGGATGTGGTTGGCATTGTGGCCAGCAGAGATTCCCCTCCACCCCAACGCAGAACATCACATCCACCTGTGCGCCACATCCATGTGTGATTACAAGCATCTAATTCCAAAGCCACGAGCATTAATCTGCTATTACAGCCTCTGCTCTTCTGAGACCTGGCAGCGGCCGCAGGAGCATTAGCGAGGTCAGCCACCTCTGCTGGATGAAAAGGTTCGTTTCAGTCTGTGTCGCAGTTAATCCCAGAAGTGCTCCATGAGGTTGAGGTCGGCCCGGTCAGATTGTTTCAAGGCAAACTTGGTAATCCACTGCTTTAAGTATCTGCTTTTGAGAGAAAACTTTTCTGGATGATACTTTTTGCAGATGATGCCGTGGTATTTTAGTAACAAAAAGGCTAAATACTTTGGTGTGCTAGGATTAAAACGGTACTGATGGATTTATATATTTTGTTCACATTGAAAGATCGTCCTTAATTATTTCCAGGCAACGTCCCAGGGACTCTCGTCTTCGCTGACATTTTTGGTATTTCCCTCAGAAATGTGCTAAATCATAATGGACAGTGATTTGAAAAGGGTTCTTGCAAAATGTTTCTGTTTTTGTCACATCTTTATGTTTTAGAGCATCAACCCCATTTTAAAATCAGGGAAAGGTAATCTGAGGAAATACAAAGAGGGTGTATGTCTGAAAAAAAAGTGAAGATGTGTCAGCATGAAGTAGCCTAATAAGACAAAATTGTCCAAATGTGGAGTCCATTTGACGAATGAGCTGTTTTAATCACTGTCACAAATGTGCATTTGAATCTGCATCAATGAAATTATGTTAGACACAATTCATTGGTTAGTCGTGTGTTGCATTTTATTTTTTATAAAATTTTTCAGCTCCATTTTTAAATGACGTACAAATCGGCAAACTCTAAAGTGAAGCCAAGGCAGAATACAATTTATTAAATGTCCAGCAGGGGGAGACAAAGCTTAATTTTACCCGTAGTGAACCGTTACAAAGTCAGTTTATGACTATAATGAAGAAATAAAAGTGTGGAAAAGCAGATGACTTTTCAAAATGGCTACATTGTGACTCATATACTCAGTAAGATTTTTAGGGACTTTAAAAAAACACAAGACTGAAAAAGAAATATTGAGCACAAACAAGCGCACATTTTTATTTTTTACATAATTATTACACAAGTACAATTATGTAGTTCGTGGTCTTCAAAATAGAAGAACAAAGCAAGAAAACAAGAGCACTGGATCATACTTTTGCTCTGTGCCATTATGTATTGGTAAGGGACCTGTCTGAGAAAACATAAAAATTTAGATGATGAAAAGATGCACCAACAAAAGGAGGGGATGTTGTTCTCTACAATACCAGAGAGGACTTGGCACTTAATCAACTTTTAATTGCTTTGTAATCAGTAGATGCTTCCTTGTGTTTAGATTGATCAATCAAATGAAAACAAGGTTTCCTCTCTTCTCTTTGCAGGTACTTCCCCTTTGGCATCGTGTTCCTGGTCGCAGGAAAGATCCTGGACATGCACGACCCAGCCCACCTGGGAGAGAAACTGGGCATGTACTTCATCACCGTCCTGGCTGGTCTGTTCGTGCACGGCCTCATCCTGCTGCCTCTCTTCTACTTCTTCTTCACCCGCAAAAACCCCTTTGCGTACATCCGAGGCCTGCTGCAAGCCCTCGTCATTGCTCTGGCGACTTCGTCCAGGTGCGAGAGTCGTCGTTGATTCATTCTTAAAATTGAAGTAGTTCAATTTGACAAACTCATCTAATTCGCGACTGGCCGTATTTCTCTGCAGCTCAGCCACACTGCCGATCACAATGAAGTGTCTCCTGGAGAACTGCGGGGTGGACCGGCAGATCGCCCGCTTCGTCCTGCCGGTGGGAGCCACCATCAACATGGACGGGACGGCCTTGTATGAGGCTGTGGCAGCCATATTTATCGCTCAGGTCAATGATTACGACTTGGACTTTGGCCAGCTGGTAACTATTAGGTGAGGACGGACACTGAGGACACCGTCCTACCAGTTGTTCTGTTTAGAACAAACTAACTTCTTCCATCTGTTTTTTTTTGTCCCCTGCATCAGTATTACAGCAACAGCAGCTAGCATCGGGGCAGCTGGCATACCTCAAGCAGGCTTGGTTACCATGGTGATAGTCTTGACCTCTGTGGGGTTACCGCCTGCTGACATCTCCCTGATTGTGGCCATCGACTGGGTTCTGTAAGTCTGACCTAAGATTTAAGAAAAAAAAAAAAAGAAGCAGGTGGCGTCAGCTTGGGCAGTGAGTGAAGGTTTTTCTCGCTTGGCGTTACAGCGATCGGTTTCGGACGATGATTAACGTTCTGGGTGACGCATTGGCAGCTGGGATTATGGCGCACTTGTGCAAAAAGGACTTTGACAAAGCAGCAGCTGCTGCAGCCAATTCTTCTGCTGGTTCTTCTGTCAGTAAGGAAAGGGTAAGATTTGTTTCTGTTCATTATTATGACCAGCCTGAACTCCTCTGTAGATCTTGGCTAAAAAAAACCCTAAAAAAAACAAAAACAGTCGACCTCAGTAACTATTATACCGCCGTCTTCTTCCCTCCAGAGAGACACCGTGATCTCGTTTGGCAATCAGAGCGTGGCCATGTCCGACGCGCCTCTGATCACACACCGCTGCGACTACGTGTTCGAGGTGGATGGCGACAACGTGCTGGAGAGGCCCGTGCCCTGCTACAATCTCTGCCAAGTCTGAGCCCTCCTGTGTTACTGAGGGAACTGAAAGGGATTCGAGAGATTCATTCATCTCCAGAGGACATACTTGAAGCACAGGGAGCTTAGTTCTGGGAGGGAATACAGCATATCTTCATAGCAAACCGAGGTGTCAAGGCAGAGTGGCTTAACGTGTATTTTGCCAGTGCCATGATGAGTCAAGAAAACCTCCTTTACACATATAATGTGTAACCTGAAGTACGGGCTACTGAGTGGAAAGGAAGTACGAATAAAGCCGATGTGATACGAGTGAATACCGATCGACCTGTGGCGACAAGCAGATACAAGCAGTCCTTATAAAGTTGACTCCGAGTTTGATTGTAAGGTTTTAAGCTGCCTTAATATGAAGCTAATAAATGGGAAGACTTGAATGTTGATAGAAACCATTTAGAAAAACTAAACAGAAAGTTTAGACATTGTATGTTTAAAAAAAAAAAAAACTATCAACGGGCACAAAAATCAATGCAGAAAAGTTGATTTGAATGTTGAATGTACAGAATCATTTCTGTTTTTATACGTGTACTTTGAGATTTGTGTTTGTTTTGTAATAAAATTCTGCAATACTCCAAGAGAAGATTGTGTTTTTCTCACATTTAATTTTTCTAAAGAGGATCTCTGCGTTATCCTCCAGGTAGTATTACCCTACTGGTAATTCACCGTAGTCATTGTGAATATTCTATTTTTAGGACATTTTACAGATCAGATACAAAACACACAAAGCTTGCTGTTATAAACTTTACTATTCAGGCTTTTCTCTTTTGATTTGTCTTATTTTACCAAAATAAACAGTAATAAAGATTGGTTTAGATTTTTAAAAATGTTCTTGAATGTGTATTCTTAATAAACAAAGCTTCAATAACTTAGGTAAACAGATTAAGTGTTAAATTTAAAAGAAAACATTTAAACATGGCATTTTTAACCTATGACAAAATGCTACAGATGTTCAACAACCACTAAACAAAATTCACAGTAGGCTTCTGAAGACATTTAATTTTAGTAATTCTGTAATTTTCCCACATTTTAATGAAGTTAATCAAGGTTAGCAGACATTAATGAACTTGAACATAGTGTTAAACATGTTCATAACAAAAAGAACAAGTCAATAACCCATTAAAAACACTAGAATATGTATCAAGTATAATGGCGTACACTCAAATAAATAAATGCCACTTCCTGTATTTTACACTATTTTATCATATAAATTAAGGCAGACTGCAGAATGTTTCGACTGCCTCTGAAACAAACCTCAACATTTCATACATATCAAACAAGACTGCAGAAAGAAAAGAACAAAAGCACTAACATGTCAGTAAAAAACAACCTGTAAAAAAAAGAAGTCCAAGACTATCGCCTGCTTTAATCAAGCCTTAAAATATTGCACAGAGGTAAGGACGGTGACATAAATATGAATATTAGGAAGCAAAATGTCTTATTTTAAGACTTTATATGAATTTTATAAATCAAATTACCTAAAATAGAGTGGAAACTTACTATTTGAATTCACATAAGTGTCAGATTTAAAATGTGGCTTTAAATATAAACCAAAGGTCTCTTGGGCCAGTTTCTGTTAAACTCGAATAAAACAAAGTCATGCTGAACTTTTTTACGCCAAGAGAGTTCCTAAATCATTTGACTTAAGCAGAAACATTTAAACACAATTTAAACCTCACTCGATAAAAGCAAAATCCGCTCACATATGAGATCATTAAAATATTTTCATGAAATAAAACTTGTGTCACTTTTCCTAACCACAATGAATAGAAAATATTCAATGTGCATCACTCTAAGATTATTGGAGATGATTCTTGCATCGACTAGATTTTTTAATCCTGCCTGACAGAGGCTTAATTTTTTTATTATTATTATTTCTTATGTACCGGAACCTCGCTTTCCTCTTGAAATGTCTATATAGTCTGAACATTTCCCCAAAATTATCTGAATTGGTTTTGGTCCACTTCATTTTGAATATTTTAATGTGATCTTGTTGCCATGTCGTTCAAAATCATCAGCAAACGTTGGAACGTTTTGTTTGTTTTTCTTTCCCCACTGAAGAATCGCTGCTTCGGGAAAAAAAAAAAAAACTGAAAAAGAAAATAAACAAAAAAAGACAAAACTCAAAATAAATGTTCAAATAAATAAAAGAAACAAACCAAACAAAATGTTCAGCAAAACGAAAGAAAATTTAATGGTTTAATATTTATAATGAAACAATCAAAAATCAAAGAAACAAACAAAAGCAAACCTAAATTAACAAAGGCCATTAATGTTTCCTACAAATTTAAGATGAGCTCTCCTTTGCAAGTTATACTGAAACAAAAACGTAGCTCTCTACAAAGAAAAGTAACTAAAACAAAAGAAAATAACTGAAAAGGAAACAAACAAAAAGAAAACAGGAGAACTGAACAGGGGGTTGATGTCAGCAAGCATCAGAGACGTCAGTACCGCTTGGAAAAAAATGAATCCAAAATATTAATTTACTAAATCACATTAGAAAAATCTTGATTTGTTAGATCTCTGGCTTTGGTCCGTTTTTAGTCTTATTTATTGTACTTTTATTTTTTTAAAACAAGACTCATGTAATACAACAAAGAATAAAATACACTTTTAGGGGTACCAAAGCAAATAGGATTTTTGCTTCTAAGCTACTCGTAGTTAAAATGTTGGTCAGACGATGAACTAATGTTTTACGTTAGCATCAAAAAGGTCGGTAACCAGAGCAACTTCAAACAATAACTGGTTAAAAGTGCTTTGCTCTTTTACGCCAAACAGATCGGTTTTCGATTTATAACAATTTAAGGCATCCGTTTCTACGTGAACAGATCAGATTGGGTTTTACTTTTTGCTCTATATTAACCACCGAATTGTCTTTGCCTTGAACAACTCGCAGGTTTCCTGTTTAAATCATCTTTGCCCAGTAATGAGCCCTCTGTCGTCCTCATGCTTTCCTAAATGAGAATCATGCAACACATATAACATAACAGTATTTTAGCTTCAGAGAACAATTTCAAAAGTCTATCTGTGGGATTACGTCTTTATGCACTCAAAATAAACTGAAAGTGAGTGACAATAATACCCTCCAAAAAGAGTAGAATGATACTGGAAAACAACACAGACAAGAAAAAAAAATAGACAGTTTTTAGACAAGTACAAAGGTGCAGAAGACTGAAATTCTCAGTTTACTCTGAATATGATTAAACCAAAAATGTGCCAGCCTTTGGCATTTAAATTTACCTTTCTACAAAGAGAGAGAGAGAGAAAGAAAAAAAAAAAGCCTGACACAGCATGTTTACTGCACCCCTCTACACCCATTGTCCAAATCACTCTACTTGTGGCCCTTGCTAGTCTTAAAGGACACTTGCAGTATCTTATCTCCGAGCCGGTACCCGTTCAGGCTGGTTATGGCCATGGCCGCCTCCTCGTAGTTTGTCATGGTAACGAAGCCGAAGCCCTTGCACTTGTTGGTGTTGAAGTCACGGATCACCTTGACATTTGTGACTGCGCCGAAAGGGCCGAACATCTGCCACAGGATGCTCTCGTCCGCGTCCTGGCCCAGGTTGTAGATGAAGATGCACCAGCCGGAGGAGGAGTTCCCGGGAACGTTCACGCCTCCCATGCCCCCCATGTGGTCAACGCCCATCGGAGAAAACCTGGCAACAGCAAGGATTTGCGTACACTTAGGAATACTCCTAGAATCAGTTACACTTTGTAACTTGACAATTCATTAATTAACTGGATTTTGTTTATTGGACCAATGGAAATGGCTCATTGGAAGAAATATTAAACTTTTCTGATAAGACCAAAACTGAGATTTTCCAACCTATAAAAACAGTATGTGCTTAAAAAAAATTGCACATCACATCAACTCTGAATGCTGCTTGCCCATCCATAAAACATGGTGGTGGCATCATTATGATGTGGGGTCAGAGTGGAAGGGAAAAGAGCTAAAAAAAAAAACTGTAAAATAGAGCCAAGACTGGATTACAACTTAAAACATTCAGTCTTAAGAGGCTCCATCAAACACTAAAATTGAATCTGTAGCTGCAGGTGAGGTAATCTCAACGTTAAAATGCATGCCACACTTTTCAGATCTTAAGCAGCATAATGTGTGATTTTATTCGATCACATAAAGTCACAATGAAACACTCAAATGTTAAGTTGTAATGTAATAACTAGGGCTGAAACGATTCCTCGAATGATTCGAGTACCTCGATTACTAAAATATTCGTTTACAACAGCTCTAGTAATAACATATGACTGCAGAGC